>NC_060899.1:14476953-14766953 GCF_014805685.1 Silurus meridionalis
ACGCTACTGTATTTTCAGACAGTGACTGGACTGTGTGTGTGTGTATGTCTGTGGGAGGGGGTCATTAATGGGTTAAGCGGTCTCCATGGTGATCACTGACGTCTGGCTGTGTGTGTGTGTGTGTGTGTGTGTGTGTGTGTGTGTGTGTGTAGGAGCTGGAAGGGTTCAGCAGAGGTTGATCGCCGCTTTATTGCCTCATTTGCACGTTTTAAAAACGCATTACTTCATGTTTGTGCTGTACTGCTGTTTTCAGCTTGGAAGCATGTGTATTATTTTTTCTGGATCTCTGTGTGTGTGTGTGTTTGTGTGTGTGTGTGTGTGTGTGTGTGTGCATGTGTATACAGCTAAAAGTAAAAACGAAATTCTTAATTACAATAAGTGGAATCGAACTTTCTAGCCTTTCTAGAGCATTACCGAACAAAAGAAGTTCTGCTTGATGCATTAGAGTCCAGACCTGCTAGTGTAGATACGACACCAGCAACCAAATTTTCACTCTTTCCTTTTTCATTCCTAAATAGGTCCTTAATCAGATTTGCGTCTCAGTTTCTTCCATCACATCAGGCTCGTCGTCTCGTGCGTTCCACCTCAAATAACGGAAGCATGTGACAGGATAAGGAGTATCGCTCACGATGGCACAGAAACACGAAGCCCTCTGGCGTCCTGACGTTTTCATTGCCATGATTTACTCCAGGTAAATACAGAAGAGGCGAGATGAGAAAGCATCAGAGTATACAGAGATAAAGATCCTGGATCCTGGCTTTCCCATTACGGTTGATTGAAGAGCTAAAAGTAGGTGCATCAAGGCTCTGTTGCTCAAGCGATCCATTCCAAAGTAAACCTGGCATGGACTGAGGTGTTTGAGCTCCATGAGAGAGAGAGCGAGAGAGCGAGAGAGAGAGAGATGTTTTCTTCTCTGTAGTCATGCACTGTGGCTTCTGTTGTGTTGTTTTGACATTGCTTGGCACAGCCCTTTTTAGAGAGGAGGAGTAAAATGTGGAAGCTATTACAGTAGAAAGGAGGGGTTGGAATGCGGACCCGTCTTCTCAGCTGGCACTTTAACCTCGCTTAGGCGCCAAAACCCATGCCAGCGTCATCCATCATACAGCCACCTGGGTGCTGGACTCTTGTAGCTCTGATAACTCACCCAGGTCCTCATAAACCACTAGTAATAAGCAGGACACTGTAGGGACCACCAAAAAAAATTGAGAGGATCCTGTAATATGGCCTGACACAAAGCAGAATGGATTAGGTTCCTACACTGTAACAGCACACCCTGAACAGGGTTTCTGCAGGGTCTTAATAAGTCAAAACAATATCTCTAATTAAAAAGTCTACAAAAGTCTCACATTTGCTGTTCTAGATCTTCTCAGTTTAAACAGGACTAAATTTACTGAAGTCCACCTAACACTTTTAATGCTCATTAAAATGCTTTTTTTTTTTTTTTTTTCGTTTTTAGTTCTTTCATTCGCTAGTCCAAATATAATTCACTGTATTACAACTACTAATGATTACAAAATGGTATTGGTGCAAATATCTCTGTAATCGTACCACAGACATAAAACGGTTATAGGGAAGTGCTAATTTAGTGATACCTGGCTTGAAAATGTTTATGTATGGTTAGGATAAGGTCAGTCGCTAACAACGTATTTGTGTGTGCGTTTTTGATGTGTTGATATAAGTCTAAAATTTCATTCTTAATAGTCTTTAAAAGTCTAACATTTGACTCCTTCTTCTTACATTTTTTTTCTTCTTCTGTTATAACTATTAATATGTATACTTGGTGTCTAAGTCATGGCAGTTCCTGGGATCATTTTTTTTTAAAGCAGCTTTAACAAAAAAGCACAAAGTCATGAGGACTTTCCTGTGGTGTAAAAACCATGCGCTGATACTGGAGACTCCTTCCATCCTTTAGACTGTAGAAACTGTAACTACTGTTAGTGCTGAAGGACACAATGGGACAATCAGATTTGCGAACTCCACAGCGATTTAGTGTTCTATTGTGATAGATGGATGTCAGAGGGAAATCATCAATCTAGATCATGTTTAATTATTAAGCACAATATCACAATATTACGTTTTAATTGGATGGACTTATATTTTACTTTGCTACAATAATTATAATACTAGTTTTAGTTAGTTGTTACGCCTATGGATTTCTTGGTTGATTTTGTGCCAGAGGCTTTTATCAATGTATTTTATCGACAACTATTTCCTGTGTCAATTTCATTCTATTAATCCCCCTTCTCAGGCCGCCCTTTGACCCTGTTGTCATAACAGAAGGGTAGCGTTTCTGTGCTGGAGGAGCGTTTAGCAATAACGATAACGGAGTGTAGGGACAGACTGTCTGCTGTCACACTCAGCACTTCCCAGATCACATTACGTCATATTTAATTAAAGACTCGCTCCCTCTGGAGAATATTTAGAACATCTGGTCCTGCAGGTTTCACCAGGAATAAGGGGATGAGTTTTAGAGCGGTTCGGGCAGCAACATTTATTACCTATTTATTATTTAAATAAATAACGAAAAATTTTTCTAACTGTTCATTATTATATTTATTGGTGTAGAACAATTGTTTAAGAAATCGTTCTCAGGACTAATAAGACAGAAAACGACAACTCGTCATGACTTCACCATAACCAGCAACTCCGCTCGAATCATATTTATTTTATTCATTCAACGCCTACCGCATCATCGCGCCCGAGGCACTGATCTGAGATTGTAAATGTGTGATTTCCGAGTTAAGAATTCGAGTCAGGCGGTCTGATTTAAGACCAGCATTAAGACCTGAAGCGTGCAGGGGTCGCATCGAGCCGATTCGAGGTCGGCAAGATCTCAGGCGTGTTGCTTATTAGCATTCTGCTCAGGGAGGCAGAGGCCTGGTTTCATGACGACGCATTTTTTTTTCCCAGCGAGACTGAGAAACACTGCCACTTCTGTTTCCCTGCACTGACTGTGCTGTCACTGTAATCATTAACTCTTTATGCATGTGAATGTGTGTGTGTGTGTGCATGTTTGAGGCCATCTCTGAACATTGGCCTGTGTGTTTGCATTCATTCAGCCTTCATGAACTAACTGGTGTTTTGACTGCAACCTTGCCAAGTTATCAGCACGCTGGCGTAAATCAGCATCCATTCCTGACCTTCTGCTTCAGCACATCCATCTCTCCTTTCAGGCCAGATGCTCTTTTCTCAGGCATATGCATCAGTGTGTGTGTGTGTGTGTGTGTGTGTGTGTGTGTGTGTTTAACCTCACCAGTCTAGCTCCTCTTTTGCAGAAGGCACTCTCAGAGCTTCCATATCTCTCTCTCTCTCTCTCTCTCTCTCTCTCTCTCTCACTCGCAGCCTTGGGCTTTAGTTGAACTGTGTGCAAATTCAAAGCTCCAGCCTTGAGCTCAAGACAAATAGGCCATTCACCGGCCAGATAAGATGCCAACTCTTACAGCGTCAAAACCTGTCCTGTTGCCGCTCATGGGGTCTGAGATGGAAGCGGGATCTCTGGAGGCAGATCGAAGGTTAAGTTCCAAATTGAAATCGCCTCACACCTCCAAACGCTGGTGGTCAGCCATGTAAGCATGCTGGCATTTAAGCTCTCGACTCACTGGAAGACATTCGAGGCCTGGCCTGTTTATTGCCCTATGCTCATGGTAGCATCTGTTTCACGTCTTCAGACATAAAACAACTCGTACGCAAATAATTAATCATAATAAATGTACTTGTTTTTGCCTCAGCAGGAAAACGAGCGGCTCTGCGACCGCATTAATCCCCTCGGTGCATGAAGATTGCATGGTGCATTACATGAGTCATAAGATTCCTGCTGACTCTACGCCTATTATATTTAATGATGCAGTTCCTATCTTTGGATTTTGTACTCTGAATAACTGAATCAAACTTCCTCTTTATATACCACAATTCTCGATTCCGATTGGTCAGCAGGCGCTGAAGGCAAATCAGGTCTATATTAATGATTCTACCCCAATGTTTGCATAAGCGTTTCTATAGCAACTCGGTGGACGTTCCAAATAACCAGATAAAAAAAAATGTATCCACTTTTGGGTCTCCAGGATCAGCTCTTTGTATATTTGTATCTTTTTATCGTGTTGAAAACAAAGTCTCAGTGAGAATACCAGCAAGTTTAGTTGTCCTTGCTATCGAGTGAACTACATTCAGCGGTTTTCCTACCCCGATGGTGGTGCAGAGAGAACCAAAAGCAACACAGCATGGCACACAAGCTCAATGGAGGGCAAAAAAGGAATGCTCTGGACCACAGTGATGTCCAGGAGCTCTGGAAAACAGTTTTATTGTCTTTGCTTTGTAATGGTTAACTTTGTGGAGGTTTGCACTCGCTCAGTGCACACACAAGGACTAGTTGTTGGTTGTTAAAACTAGCTGGTACAATTAGCATTGACGGTGGTGTGGTTTCGTGGTTGTAAGGCAGTATTTGAATTTGTGTGTAAAAATGTTTTATATTTATGTGCGAACCAAATGACTTTCCTACGTACAAGGATAGGAATATCTAACTATTTTTAAGAGCTATCCAGTTTCTTTTTTGTTACTAAGGTTAAGATTAGTGCTTGTTTTTCCCCATGATTAAATCAGTGAAAGGTCCCGATAATGATAAGACAAGTGTGTGTGTTTTCTAAAAGCTAATGCCATATCTAGTTTACAAAAATATAAAACATACTGCTATAAAGAGCAAATATTTATTAATAACCCTTTATCAAGATAATAAATCCCCAAAGATATCGTTGGGCCACTCGCTCAAGACAAAACAAAACACGAAACGATGGTAATGGATGAATGTGGTAAAAGACTACAAAGAGACATACCATAATATACAAGCAAAATATTCTTTATGTTTTTTCCGATACCAGTTGTGCAATAATACAGTTCTTGCTGTAGTCTGTACTCTGTAGTCTGAATTGCGGGAGTCGATTATCTAGTTCCATCCCTCATCCCGCTGTCCTCTCCATCACAGAAACAGTTGGGGGGGGGCACAAAATGGCCGTCCCAGCATGCGGCGTCAAAAATGGATTCATCGGCCTGCCGTTGGCATGACAACAGTCCTGTGGAGGGACCGGAAAATTGTTCCCAAATTGTTACATCTGGTCCAATTTACTTCATCTAAAACGGGGACCAGGCATTTATTTAACATCATCTGGCAGAATGACATCTGTAAGGAAATGTAGAACAATTCGCAGTTTTATTGTGCGAGCACAATCATGATCTGTATGATACGGAATAATTCTGGAAGGATGCCAAGATAAAAGGAACAGATGGCTGGATGGGAGGAGAAAATACACCACAGTGATTAGGATGATTGATGGTTATGTATGTTTTGCACCACAGTGCTGTACATTCTATTCTGATTGGACAGAACGAACATGTTAATATTAACACTCTTGTCATATACGGTGTCATGTCTGACGTAACAGAGACGGTGGACACAGCAAACAAGCCAATCAAGAACAATGAGTTTAATGCGTGTATGGTACTTTAATGCGAAGATTTTTTTAGAAGGAGTCTCCAGTGTCATGGACCAGTTTCATTACATTTTTCCATGGACCACAGGAGGGCCTTGTATATTGTTATGTTAGTATTATATGTATTATATGATGTCATTGTGGAGTTAATAACATATATAATGGAAATGTAACTCACCATAATGCAGAATCAGTGGGGGAACAAGTGTGGGAAATTGGCACAGGCACAAACGGTCATTTAAAAAACAAAACAAAAGGAAAAACACCCTGCAGACCGCAAAAGGAAATGTACAACCCGGGACCGAATGATCCCGTTCCCTGTGCTGGTCCATGGCCTGGTGGATGGGGACCCCCGCATTAAATTCATAGTCACTTAAATAGAAAGAAGCTGGTGAGAAAAGAAGAGTTTTTAGTTGCTTCAAAAAAGTGATATTACATTAAATGTAAATAATATATGATAAAAATCCATTATTTAGTAATGTAATCATTGGCTGCAATGCCTAATTGCTGCAGTAATGTGATGTGATGTAATAGGAAAAGAATCACATTCAGAGCGGTAGCAGTAATTGAGCTTCAGATCGAGCCTCATCACACCACTGTGTCACCGATTATTTTCCTTCAACAGCACAAGCCAAGTGCTTTATTCTTTACATATTCAGCAACACCTGATACTATAATCATTGTTGTTTTGGTTAAGAACATTTGGACTTTGGAGTGTGACATGAAAGAACTGATGGTAAATACCTTTACCCAACATGACCTACAAGTACCTCTGATCAGATCTATTTCCATAATGGCCTCTCTGGCAGCTCAGGGACCTCCCCATCTCGTTTACAGCCATGACAGCTTATGAATGACAGGGATCGCAGCAGTAGTTGACATCTGTTTATGAACTCGATCAAACCGAGAGAATCCTCTATCCCTCCGTTTTCATTTTAACATGATGATCCCAGCTGGAATAGAACATCTCTTTAGGATTAATCATTGGGAAAGCTGGCAGTCCACCTTGGTGCCTTTCCAACTGCGGATGATAATTTATTAGCTTTCCTTCTTTGTTCAGGTTTTATGTCTTAGCCGTTTTGGCAGCACGTCTACCAAATTTTACACCCTACAATGAGATTCATGAGCTGGGTATAGCGCTCGAGACGAGCGTTTGTTTTTACAAAGCTTTAGACAAGCATCTCCGGCTGAGCTATCGATGACGTCATGTTTGCACGAACGGTGTAAGGGCCGAGATTGATGGTAAATTAAAGACAGACTCCTGGGAAGAGACAGCAAGTATAATAAAAAAGTGCACACAAAAGAGCAGAAATCACATACATGGTGAGACTTTAAATGCTGTAGATTGTTTGCGTGAGCTATGGGGTTTCAGGTTTGCGTTTTCGGCTGGCTTCATGGAATTTTGTACATGGCTCGAAAGTAAGCACTTCAGTTTGTAAGTACATTTTCTCCCCAATTTGGCCACCTTCCAGTTCTCAAACACCAGCCAGCTCCAGACTATCTTTGGGAGTGGCTTTCCCTTTAATTCCCATGCATACATTCGTGCATATTGTCCATTCATGAGTGAGGTCATGAGTTTTATTCCACTTATTCACAAACTGTAAGACTCTGCTTTTTAATTGGAAATCATGGTTCTGTAATGAAACATTTCCCTGTTAAGCAACTACTGCCCTGAGCTTGACCTTCTCACCAACGACTTTCCATCATTCCCTTCTCCTCCTCTCACTCTCTTAGCATTTACATCTCTTCCTTTTCTCTCCCTCATCCTCCCTGTCACTTCCTCCTTCTCTCTGTTTGCATCTTTGCCCTTTCCCTCTCCGTGCTTGCCAAATGGAGGTTTACTTTAGAGTGCTGCCAGCATTTTGTGTAATAAACTCCATGCTGTCTGGCTCATAAACAAATAAACCGAGGCTCTCCTAGTTAATTTCATCAAAATCCTCCCTCTTTCCTTCCTCCTAGGCAATTCAAGCCGTTCTGTTCATTGATGCGTTCCTGATCTTTTTTTTAGACTCTCCCTTGGTACAGTGTCTGTGTCCATGTTTCCTCTCTGCTGTGGCAATATCACAATTTTCACAGCTCCTTGAGGCAAGGACACAGATGTTCATGATCTAGAGTGCGAAATTAGTGCTCGGTGATACCTTAATAGATGCAGGGTAAACAATTTTGCCTAGTTAAAAAATGTCTCAGATGTATTTACAGTAAACCTATTTTTAATTGTTTGTGCCTTTTTTTAATCAAAATCTTGGATTTCTAAGGTTGTATTTGAAAATTCTGTAATGTTAAGATATTGTGCCTTGTAATTTGGACCCCTTTAAAGCAGATACATAAAAAGTAAATAAATAAATAAAGTGGTGAATACATTATGTAACAATTCCTTGCTTTGCTAGGTGCTATTCAATGCTATTGTCTAATACTTTTGTTTTTTATTTTACAGGGTTGGTGGCCATCATTTTCTCTGAAATTGCGATGAAGTTTAATGCCTATGGTACCTGAAGGAGGCTGAAATAAAAATAAAAAAAAAGAGGTGATGGAACACCCGTTCAAGGACTCAGTCCCAGGAGACATGGCAAATCCTCAGGACGTCTGCAACAGCTCAGTGGGTGGAGTTGACAGCATTGGCAAACTCGAGAGTGAGACCGGTCCAGTAATCCCCAATGAGACATGGAATGTCAGTTCTCCTACCATCTCAAAGAGGTCTGTCTCTCCTTTGCTGACAATTCAGGCTGCACCTGTTGTTGCCCCCAATACAGAGTCTACTGGAGGAGTTGCTCTTAAAGTGGCAACCACAGTTCTTCAGCCCATCTGCTTGGGCGAGAGTCCAGTTGTGCTACCCATCTTAGCAGGCACAGCAGCTGCTCAAGTTGCGCAGACTGGTACTACGCCTTACCTGATGACCAGCCAAGGCCCCCTGACCCTACCCCTGGTTTTAGAGCAACAGGTGCTGCAGCACTTGAACCCACAGATCCTTCAGCAGACTGCTACTTGCCCAGGACTCTCATTACAGAACCCCCCAGTTGCTCTTGGCCCTCCCCCTTCCCTTGATCAGAAAGGTGTTAGTCCAGTCCTGGACGCAAGTCTGCTGACCCTTCTCCAGAACCCAAATTTCGCGTCCATCTTGCAAGATCTTTTTCCTGGCCAAGGCAATACCTCACCTACTTGCCATCCAACGACTTCTCCACAGACAGACCCTTTCGCAGCTGCTTTTCTCGTCCCTCCACCACTTACACATCCATATAATGCTCCACTTGCCCCACTAGTGCCTCCAGCCACTCTGCTTGTTCCTTATCCAGTTGTTATTCCCTTGCCAGTCCCGTTTCCAATCCCAATCCCAATCCCAGTCCCAGTCTCAACTTGTAAGGATACCAAAGTTGAACCCACAAAACATCTGTGCACTTTAAGTAAGAGCACTCAGACTTCCACTCATGATTTTTGCCCTTCTGTGACGATGCTAAGCAAAGACATGGCAATCCAACAAGCATCTCTTCAGTCTAGTTCATACCCAGTTGCAGCTGATGGGGAGGTGCTAGACTTGTCTGTTAAGACCCCTCGATCTCAACTGCGGCATACTGGCAGTTCACAGGAGATACCATCTTTTCAACAGGACAGTGTACTTGATCTGTCTGTACCCAGTGAAAGAAAAACATGCATCCAGTCATGTAGTGTTTATGGACCACCACCTGGCCGAGAGAGAGCCTGCATCTCTGAAGAGGATGTATGTAATGGAGCTTTGACTCTGGGGGTCTTGCGACCAGTGGATTGCACTCCCAAACTGGACTCCAAACTGCTCAGTGGTTTAGCATCATTGGAGTTCAGCCGGCAGCACAAATGGGTGGTGGATAGTGGCAGCAGTGGTTCTGTCGCCAGTTCAGTACACGACGCGGCTCTTGGGAGTAGTGGCAACATTGAAATCGTTAGCACCTCACAAACAGCTAAGGTCATTGTGTCGGTGAAGGATGCTATGCCTGCGATCTTTTGTGGCAAACTCAAAGGCCTGTCAGGCGTCTCCACAAAGAATTTTTCTATTAAGTGCGATGCCAGTCAAGGGGGTTATGCTGCTCTGCCTAGATCTCAAGGAGAACAGCGTGGAGACCCCAATGACACATTTAAAAAAATTCCCAAAAATCGAGCGATTAAACTGAAGAAGGTCAGCTCCCAGGAGATCCACATTTTACCCTTAAAGAAGCAGCGTCTGGCTGCCTTTCTGCCTAGGAAATAGCAAAGACTCTTCTGTTGATACTCTGCTAGTGTGAGCTAGGGGATGCCTGTGGGATTGAGGCAGAAAGGATGAAATACAGTGCACACTAAAGCCTGAAAGCAGGATGAAGGACATATAGAGAAACTGGGAGTGGGGAAAGCAAGGAAGGAATTAGGGTTTGTTGATGCTAAAGGCATTTCTGGCAGAAACAAGACTTAGACACTCTTTAAACTGTCCAGAAATATTTAGGGCAATGCAAGCCGCCTCTAGATTTGCTCGGCTGGCATTTGATCCATTCATTATAAAGCGCTCAGAGAGATTGTTTAAGTGGCTGAGTTCACAAGAATATACAAGGAGCTGAAAATGACAGACTGCAACACTACTGAACAAATCGCACGCGTGTCCATGTCCAATTCCCCCCCAAACCTGCCTCTCTTCTATGCATTTTGATTTCAGTCTCACATCCCCCATGAATTATTCATGACTTCTTTAATCTGAATGTCCATTAATATGCATCAGCTCAGTTTAGAGATTGTGCCAGCTGCCAGAACGAAATCAGTTTCCTCGTACAAACACGACGTGATACATTTTAATTTGTCTCTGTCTTTTCTGGTTCGTGTCAAACGGAACCCCCGGGTTTCGTTTCGAAAACAAACTTTTGTGAGAACGGATTTTCATATTCACTCGGGTGATGTGTGACCTCAGTGCTTTGCCCCGTTAATCGCTGTATTAATCAGTGGTACAGCTAAGCAGAACATCCGCTTTCAACAAGGGGGGTAGGGCTAGCAGTTAGCACAGTGGGCTAATAACGACTTGCCAAAGCAAAAGGTCTCTATTTCATTAACTTTGATGATCAGCAGAAACGGTTGTCAATGGTAACAAAGCAGTTTTTTTTTTTCATTCCTCCTTTCAAGGGGGATGGTGAGCAGGTGGGGAGAAAAACACACACTGCCCACCCATCTCAATTAGCACAAACTAATCACCAGGGGCTTGCATGTAGCAGAGTAAATGCAAAATGATCTTTGGGTGTGCTTTGTGTGTTTGTTTTTTTTCTTTTTAAAGAGATTTTAGGACTTATCTGAATAGCAGGCTTGCATATATCATTTCAGGCTTAACTGGGGTCGTTATTGCAACATGTCCGCTTCTAAAATTGTACAAGTTGGTTATTGCACCACTGGCTTTTAGTCTTGCTGTACTAAAGCCATCGGGAAAAAAAATGGCAACCAATAAATCAAGTTGTTTGCGTTTCATACTGAACTCCTCCAGTTCCCTGCACAAGATTTCTGCATCCGGCATTGTGCGAGAGAGTGTGTGTGTGTGTGTGTGTGAAACAACTTCAAGCTACTCTCTCACAGTTTAGTGACTGAAGGAGGACAATCGAATTCATTTTTGTCTCCACTCAGGTCCCTACTTGGTTTGATCCATCAATGTGTTATTCGAATGATTTTGAGTGACGTTTGTTTTCTTTTTTTGCTCGTAAAAACCGCGACGTTCTTCCTGTACTGCTCACGTCTGTGATCCTGTTAGCACTTTCTTTCCTTGTCCACTATTTTTATGCGATAACATTAGAGGGGTAACAATTCTATCGATCGTTTCAGTGCTGCAATTATCCACTTTTTTATCACAAAAAAATAGAGGTAGGAAATCAGGATGGTGTATTTGATTCTAACACTCCCATGACCTCAGCTACATCACTCCAGTTCGCGGTCACATGACCGAACATTGTGATGGTGGTTTTTTTGTACACGCCCCTAAATTACAAATGCATTTTCCACTACACAGCAAGTAACACGTTACCGATTGAGCTCCGGTTTGCTGTTTTTTAAATGGTAATTGCATGTGATGATGAGGTTCTGTGCTACTTACAAAAAAACAAAACAATACACTGTGTTAATTCACCCTTTGTGGCCAATCGACATTTACCTCGTGTGCGTTTCCCTCTAACACACACCTTTAACCTCTCAAAGGGCTTTGAATATGACTTGATGCATCGAGTCCGGTCCGAAAGGAAAATCGGGAAACTCTGCCTTAGAACCATTTCTAAAAGTATTCATGGATCTGAAATATGAAGCAGAAAATGAGACGAGGGAGAAGTGTCCCGGCTATTCATTTTCCCACCGAGCTTAAAAGGCTTAGCAGATCTTCAGATTTGGGTCGGAACCGCTCCGATTCACACACAACGCTAATTTAGTCGAAGCCACAGAAACGCCCCAAGGAGCTCGAAAAGCTACTAACTAGACATGACATCAAACAAAAAAAGACTTTGAAGCTGAAGCAGATCCCATTTTCTCCAATTCGCCTCGTAATCTGTAACTCGATATCGTATAATGAGCAACATTTTATACGTTTAAATATAAAAAAATGTATATATAAGTTATATAAGTTAGACGTCAGGTTCTTGAACGCATCATGCGATAATTATGTGCTGCACTGCTTTTTTTTATTCATGTGCATCCAGGGGGAGGATTTGCTCGACCTGGTTTTATGATCTGTACGAAAGAAAAATACGGGGGGAATTAAAAGATGTTTATTATGATTGTGATCTGAATGTTTTTTTTTGTGTTCGAGTGCAAAAATCTGACTTTGTTTAAAAACCCATTCTAGCACAGATCTGGATTCATTTCCCTAAATACAAACATAAAGCGATTAACAATGATGTCATCCCTTGTTTTGATCTGAAACCATGATTTATCACTAAATATTTTTTATGTATTTTTTTTTAGTGAAACTGATATTCGGTCAAAATCAAGCATCAAGTAGCTGTAGATCCGTCACGTGTTCACTGCAACTACGTTGTCGATTTCTTCAAGAAACATGCAGCCGTTGCACAAATACTGTATACTGTTTGTGTGTGTGTGTGTGTGTGTGTGTGTGAGGGGAAAACCCGACTTTACGACTCGTCGTTCCTACTCGAAAGACTGTACACGAGTCCGTAAAATATTCCCTGGGAGATTTTTTTTAACGTGTTTTGTAAAGAAGAAGAAGAAGAAGATGGTCATGTTTTTAAATTATTTATTTATTCTTATTTGTATCATTTAAAATGTGTGTGTGTGTGTGTGTGTGTGTGTGTGTGTGTGTGTATGTGAAGGGTGCATTATCTTTAAAAATGTAACATTAAAAATGTCTATTCACATCCGAACAAGTGTTTCGACTTCGTTCTACACGTTGGGTCTCGGGGGGGATTTTTTTTGTTTTGTTTTTTTATTTTTTTTGAAAATAGCATAGCAGGTATTATTTTACTATGGCACAGGAATTTACATTAAAAAAAAGAAAGAAAGAAAAAACAGAGGCTAAAGGTTGACTGAAATGCTACATTACAAAAAGAGGGATTTTAAACAAAGTTTACTAAAAACCTGAGAAAAATTTCGAAAGGAAAAAAAAAGCGATGTACGAATTATTTCGCAGAAGCGCGGTATAAAGTATCGGAAGGCAGTAACAGATAAGACTCGACTCGAACAGCTCCGGCTCCGGCCCGAAAGCTTCACATTTTCTACTTTCATATACAATATGTTCCGTTTAAAATATTTCTTTTTCTTCTACAAAAAACATTCCTGCTGCTGCTGCATTTTATGGTAAAAACCCATAATACACTGATGAACCCTGTGTCACACTGTGATCCCAATATGTAGATTATTTTGTGATGTAATCCGGATGATTCTGACGTGTAGATTAACTTGCCCCACCCCCTTCCGCTGTGACACTATGATATAAAAACACGCCTCTTTAAAATATCATTGGAGGTTGAAGAACGAATATAAAGAGGGGAAAAAACGGACCTCGACAATCCTGTCTGTAAACGTTATTTCCAAATATTCATGCTAACATTTTGACGAAGGTTTTACCGTAGCAAAGATTATAAACGGGGGAAATTCCGTAAATAACTACAAACTTGACGTTCCTGCGTGAGGGACTGGGAAACCCCTTTGTGTCTCACGTCTCAAGTTTGGTGACCACCGAAAATTGAAATTTGCGGACATTTTCAAACTAAATGAATCAAATCTATGGCTACGGTACCTATAGAGCGACGTGAAATACTGATAAGAAAAGTGGAAAAACCTTGTGTTCGGGTGTCTCCTGCCTCACGTAGACGGGAGTCAAAACCAGTAAATGATATGGCGAAAATATTGGCACCTCTGGAAAAATCACACTTTTCTGACAGGTTTGGACTTTTTTCCAAACCCGAAAAAGGTCTCCTTTAAACACCATGAGTTTTGAAGGTAATAAAAACACAGCCATGTTTTTCATCCCCACTGGCGTACGATGGGTTTTTTCCCCAGACCACCACACTTACATTTCTATGTATAAAAACTATATAGTGACAAAAACTGACAAAATTCATCTCGGATCCATGAGGCTGCTTTCACAAAAAACATTTCTCTGTGTGGAGAAACATTTCACTGCTGGAAGGTTTTCCTGAACGGTTCTGCGTTCGCGAACGTTTTTTGAGAGAAAAAAAGGTATGTGAGAAAACTGTCACATTTCATGAATCTGGTCTTTTGGAATCAGGGGTTTTGTCAAATTCTCGAAACGTCGTTGCGAACGCAGCCTCATACCGCCAAGAAAAAAAAAAAAACGTGAAGGAGAGTAAATATAACTTTAGAAATCTCATATTTGTATTTTTATCCCCATGATCAGGTGGAAATGTGAATTACATACGTGATTAATAAAATAAAACTTCTCGGTGCGTCTAGAAATCATTTCGAACGTTTTTTTTTTCTTCTTTTTTTCAAAATACATAGATTCCATTTGAGCTGTTATTATTATTACGATGTATACTGAGATTTTGGTAAGCTGCATAAAAGGTTGGGGGGGGGATTATGACCAGACCTCCAACCCCAAACCCACCCCACCCCCGAACGCTAGAAACTGAACATTATAAATACAAGCACACAACAACAACAAAAAGAACAAAACAGTTTGAATGAAAGAATTTGAAGTTTGGTTTTTCAGAGCAGTGATTCTGCAGGAGTGGACTGTCTCTGTAGTGCAGGCAGGAGGTAGGAAATAGAATCGGGACGAGTTCATCACATTATGACCACCGCACCGATACTCCACTTAGAGATGCCGTAATTGTGGCGAATTGCGACGTCTTTGGGGTGAAGGAAATGGTTTAAAATAGGAGCTTACTTGTTTAAAAAAAAAAAAACAACAACTAAGAACTGAAAGAGAGAGGAGTGGAATATAAGCAGGAAAGAAAAAAAAAAGACAGGAAGTTGCACATATATATAATATATGAGTTTTCAGCTGTGCTGCTCGCATGTGACACTTGTAGCAGAGCCACATATATATGATATCTGTTGAATGTGGTTCTGTGGTTTAGACGAGGACTGAGAGGACACACTGTCCATTTCTGCGTCTCATTGGCCCTCAAGTCTCTTTCTCTCTTTTAGTGGCAGGTAGTGTGTGTGTCTGTTTTTATTGCTGCCCGGATCCCTTGGTGTGTCCAACACGTCCCGAGTTGACGCGAGTCTGCTGTCCGTCATTTCCACGTCGTCTGTTCGGCGGTTCTGATGGATGCGGAGCAACGGCGCCACCCTCCAGCTCAGTCCTGTTCATCCGGGAGATCAAACCTAATTCAGCACTACTGAGCTGTCCAGTACCGAGTCTATAAGAGTACTGGAAACCGGACTGTACCTATACGCCTGTGTTTGTATGTGTGTATATGTGTGTGTATGTGTACAGACCTGTGAGTGTGTGTGTATGTGTAGGTTTAATCCTCACTGTTTGCCCTGTTTTAGTCTCTCAATGTGGTAGCAGAGTTTGAGGGCAGGCCCGAGCTTCAGGCCCATGTACTTCATCACCATGTCGCTCCTCAGAAGCATGAGGGCTTTACCATCAATCTCCTACACACACACACACAGTGAAAGAGAGAAAGAGAATGAGTTACTCCACAGAAAACTTCTTTATTCAGCTTTATTTACAGCCTGATGACATTTTTTCACCATGGTTCTCACTTGGACAACATTTTGGAGGACACCTGAAAAAAAATGCTGGGTGTGTTTTTTTGAGCATCTCATTTCACATTTACTCTTATATGAACCTCCACTCTCGAAGATGTTCCACTAGATTTTGTGGGGATTCGAGATTCATTCAGCCACAAAGGGTGTCAGTAAATTCAGGTACTGATGTACTTCCAATTCATCTCAGTAGGGTTTCTAGTTCTATAGCAGGAGATCTTCAACTCCAACTCATGTAAAGCATATCTTCATGGAGATGGAACAGGTTTGGGTCTCGTAGTGCAAGTAGAGTTGCAAAATTCCAGGAATTTTCAAGTCCGGAAACTTTCCATGGGAATAAACGGGAATTAATGGGAATAAATTGGGAATTATGGGAATTTCTACCCGCACATTCATCAATCGCATGCACGTCAAAAAAAAAGTCCATCTTGGTGAGCATTCAAGTAAATGTTTTTTATGATACAATTGATAAATATTTTCCCATTTATTTTGTATTAATTCCCATAAATTATTTATGTTTCCAACTTGGCATATTTCCAAAATTCCCCAGAATAAAGTTCCCATGGAAAGTTTCTGGAAATTTCCCATAAATTTCCACCCCATTGCAACTCTAAGTTTAATCGAAGGGAATTGTGCATGTTTGTAGCAACAGTTTGAAGAAGAACCACATATGGCTACTCAGGTGTCCCTGTACTGTGCTCCATACAGTGTTTGTGTAGCTTCTAAAATAAATTCTAAAAAGTCCAAGACCGGCTTTGTGAAAAAGGCAGGCATGTGACAAAAGAGCGGGAAAAATATTTTAACGTTTATTAAATGGAATAAACAGGAATGTCTGAGATTCAGGGCAGCTGCTGAAAACACTGAATACGGCAGAGGGTTTTACGTCGTTGAAAAAACACACACACACACACACACACGCACACACACACACTGATGCCGTGGGGGCAAAACACACCATTTGGGTAGTTTTTAAACATTATTTTGGTGTAATATTGTAATTATAGAGGTTGAACACGAGGCAGACTCATGTGCTGTGATACAAATACTGAGCTAAATGTTTATACAGACACAATACGGCCGAGTGAAATGTGGTCTGATGAAGCCTCAGGGTCAGGGTGTGTGAGATAGAGAGGAGTGTGTGTGTGTGTGTGTGTGTGTGTGTGTGCGCACAGGATGCAGATGTGATGTTTTCCAGAGACCGGCTCTGTTTCAGAGAGGACGCTGCCAGGTGAAATCTAAACACTGGTGACGCATGTCCTCGCTCAGCAGGCATGTCTTTCTTCTATCTGTCGCTCTCTGTTTGTCTTCGTGTCTCTCTCTGATGACATTAGCTGCGAGGAGAGGGGGCGGTCGGAGCGAACGGCGCTGCTCAGAACCTATCAGGGTTCTGCAACAATGTGCGCAGTGTTTAAGAGCCCGAGTTTTACTTTTAAGCCTTAAAAAAAACAAAATTATAGACTTTATTAGCCAAAAGGAATCACTGTTTTTTTCTTTCTTTCTTTCTTTCTTTCTTTCTTTCTTTCTTTCTTTCTTTCTTTCTTTCTTTCTTTCTTTCTTTCTTTCTTTCTTTCTTTTCTCCTTTCCTTTTCTTTTCCTCCCTCCTTTTCTTTCATTTCCCTCCCAACCTTTTTCCTTCCTTTCTTTCACCCTCTCCCTCATTCCTTCCCTTCCCTCCCTCATTCCTTCCCTTTCTCTTCTTTTCCTTCCCTCTCTTTTCCTTTCCCTTTCGTTCCCTCCCTCCCTCCCTCTCCTTTCCTTTCCTTTCCTTTTCACCGTGTATTGGAGATAAAATATATAAAAGACGAGAAAAGAAAAGAACAATGTTAAGTACTAAGAAATGAGAGAAAAGATAAAAAGAGGGGAAATATAGAGAGAAAGAGTGAGAGAAAAAAGCAGAAGCAAAGAGTGAGTCAGAGAAAGAGAGATAGAGAGAGAGAGGGGCGGTGAGAGAAAAAGAGAGATAGAAAGAGAGAGAAAGTGAGAGAGAAAGAGAGAGGGAGAGAGAGAGAGAGAGCGAGAGAGAGAGAGAGAGAGAAAGAGAAAGAAAGAGAGCGGTGGAAGAGAGAAACAGAAAGAGAAAGGGATGGAGGGACAGAAAGAGGAGGAGGAGAGAGAGAGAAAGAGAGAGGGTGGTAGAATGAGAGAAAGAGGGAGAGAAGGAGAAAGAGAGAGAGGGAGGTCTGGTCAGTAAAGACCTACGTGTTTTCTGAACAGCTCCGCATGTGGCGCCAACGCCGTGGGGTCTGCGTCTCGCACAAACTGCATCACTTCCTCTATAGACCAGGAAGAAGGACTTCTGCCGCCGGGAATTCTGGGAATCTCGCACTCGGCTGCTGCTGCTGCATCTGGACCGGTAGTGGAGCTGGCGGCTGAAAAAAAGAGGAACAGGGAGAACATGTGAATAAAGCTGTAAGAGAAATCTGTTTAATGTCAGTACCATTCCTAATCAATTAGCTGTTTATCTTTAAAGCTCAACCAGCACCTACAGCCTGGATCAGCACACACACACACACACACACACACACACACACACACACACACACACACAGAGCTCTGGTTAAGACTTCTCCAGGGAACGTGGAACCGAGAAAACGTTTGATCTGCAGCAAAACTAATGAGATTATTCTAATACACTCACTCCTGCCTTGCACGAACCCTTTATATGTGTGTGTGTGTGTGTGAGTGCGTGTTGGTCTGTCTGTCATGCAGCTCATGCACCTGAAACGATCGCTCTGTAAATGCTGCCCAGACGCTCGATAGTTACAAATCGTGCAAAACGTTGACGAAAAACAAAACGTGGGTGTGGCCAGAGTTAGCGAAGGAGGCGTGGCCTCAAGCGGTTTGCACTCGACATTCAATAGTAATAGTGTTGATTTTGGTTTGCATTCGTTGCACCGCTGGAGTGAAGCGATAACACGCACCTTCCACTCGTCTGTGGGTGCGAGTTGGGGGGTTGGAGGCGTGGCGGCGCAAGGGAGGGCAATTGCCATGGTAATACGGACTGCTGGGTTGGGACTGGTATTCGGAGGTGCTTCGGAGGGTCTGTGGGCGGGGCGTCATGGAGTTGGAGGCGGAGTCCATGAAGCGTTGCTCCTTCAATAAACTGTTCTCTTCTGGGGGCAGAGTCTCGGCTATAGACAGACAGACACACACACACACACACAAATTAATTTTGTTGTATAGTTCATAGTGTACAATTACTGTGATAATAATAGCAGGTGCCTTAGACAATCGTTCCAATTCAGAATCTGAAACGCAATCACACAAAACACAACCACACACATTACCTTCGGAAGGGTGTGTATCCGTGTGGAGGATCTTTGGAGAAAGAGGGGCGGAGTAAGGTGGAGAGTCCCGTGAGATTCGCTTTACTCCTCTGTTTAGTGCCGGAGCCTCTGAAATCTCCTCTTTCACTGCGCATGAGAAAGCAAACACAACCCAGTTAGTGTGTGTGTGTGTATGGGGTGAGGCAGCCAGTAAGCCATACACAGCGTACACACCTGACTTACTCCTGTCGTAGCTGCTGTAGGGGCTGAACGGCTGGCTGCTGAACAGGTTATCACACTGCAGGTGGCGACACACTTTCTCCAGGAAGCGCAGCACGAAGGCGCCACTGGACGCTGAGGGCAGCTTCACCATCCGTGTCCCTCCATCCGTCCGAACTAAAAAGAGGGAAAATTCATGATATTTTCTGTGAGTCAACAGCGTATGATTTGCACTATAACCGTTTTGCACAAACCTTTTTACATTTTCGAAAAAAAATTCCGTCCAGGTGAATGAATCATGCGCCTGGAATTTAGAGATCCATCGGTTATGGGGATTAATCGGCACCGATATTTGATTGCTGGAACTACATGCAAAAAATCCATACAGATAGTTTTTCCGGGTTGCGTTATACAGACACGAGGGTGGCCTCTAGAGGCGAATTACTGACACCACGTGCCGTTTATTTTATTCACAGTGTGTTTTTTTTATTCATTTTGGAAATAACTATATATTTATTCGCAGTGTTAATTTTTGTTTCAGTTTGAATGCGTCTTTTATTTTCCTCAATATTTATTGCAATTATTAATATATTCAAATTGATTTCATTTAGCACATTTTCATGATTTAGTCCTGTTGTTTATTTTTGTAATAAAGATCAGTACTATTTTACAGGAAGTGTTATTTTTGTTCGGGTTTTATCCAGTGTCCGTTTTGGCTGATTAATCAGTTATCGGGAAGTACGATCCAACCTAGCTATCATTATCGGGCGACCTCTACTGGAAATCTCCTTGTGTCACAACGATTGAAAGTTTAGAAGCCAAAACATACACAGGAAAAATGGGTCAGGTTGCAAGATTAAAGATTCTGAAGTTTGTGGCCAGAAAAGTGTAAAGCTATTACTATTCCCTATACAGAACAAACCATCGCCTGACAATAGCATAACGCTTCCATTCTAAGATTCTCAAATAGTTTAAAAAATAAACAGCAAGGACCCTAAATGTCTCTATATATAAAATCTATGCACAATGGGTCGGATTTATTCAACCACCCAGCACTGAAGAACAATTCAGCAACACTCAAAGTGGGTTCGTATCAGGTTCTGCAGAAGGAATGAGGGTTTTTAAAGCCCGGGTACCTCGCACCACCTCTCCTCCGTCTGGCTGACTCTGCAGGCATCCCAGCAGCACTTTGGGCTGATAGGCGCAGTCCAAACACGCCTGCACAGTCTGCTGCAGCACCAGGTTCACCGCCTCGGGTCCAAAGTGATCCGGCAGCCGCTGCACCTGCTTGCGGTCGAGGTGAGGGCCGCAGTTCCCGTGCTTATTCACGTAGATGCAAACTGAGGGATGGAAAGAGAGGAAGAAACACAATATACACGCTTTGTTTACAGCTTGGCGCACCACTACTACTTCCTTTTCTTTTCCTAAAAACGAATGGATTTGATCGGGCAGTTTATTTTTGCAAAAACTTAGCATAGAAGTAGTGCCGATTAAAGCCACAGGCTTAGCCTCATAGTCATCTGAGTGTGTGTGTGTCTGTGTGTGTGTCTGTGTGTGTGTGTGTGTGTGTGTGTGTGTGCGCGTGTGTTGGGGGAGTTGGTTGTGAGCTTGTTGTGTGTTCGGGCTTTACCTGTGGACACGACAGAGGATTGAGAGCTCAGTGGTGACAGGCCGTCCCTGGACACCTGAGAAGACGCCAGTCTGGAGTCTGAGCCTGCTGGTGCTGACATGGAGCTTTGCAAGAATTTGGGTTTCCTCTGACACACACACACACACACACACACACACACACACACACACACACACACACACACATTATACACATAAAATGCTGCACTCAGGGAGTTTAATTTTCCAAATGACTGGTGGGCAAACAACATAATACACAAGGGGTGTAACGATACAGGTTTTCAATACGGGGCTTTCAGTTTGGTGCACATGTGTACCGAATGCAATCCTTTTTACTTGTGGAACACAGTTTAAATCTAAGTTTGTTTAGCACCCGCCTTGCACTATTAGCACAGGTTATTTTTTTAATTAAACATTAAAACGTACACAACAATGGCAGATATATAAAAAAAAGAAACTACAGTTAGCGCAGTGTCACTGTGGCTGCTTATGTCTTACCGGAAATACGATTTGTAGTGCGTTGTAAAAATCAGATTTAGTTTTGTGCATGCATTCAATCGCTGCCACTCATTTTTTTGACAGTCTAGGGTTATGCATTTTTTGCATTTTAATATCCGGCTTTAAAAAATCTCTCTTAAAACGAGAAAAATCGTGACAATTCCGCATATCGAGGGAGCGAATGAATAACGGTTGGAAGCAATGAATAGATTTGTTAAAGGATGCTGAAATAAGTAAAACATATCTTTAGAAAATTAAATATTAAATCTAACACACACACACACACTTCTATACACATCTGTATTACCCAAATGTCTAACAAATGTAAACTAATGAATACAATCTTTCCTGTTAATCTGTTAATTTAATTTGTGCCAATTTAATCGATTACTTAATTACTTAATTTAATCAATATAATAAAAAGTCTATAGTATATAGTATATATTTTTATAATATTATGATTATATATGGATAATTATTTTATATATTATTTAACCAAGCAGGGATTTTTATTCAAATCTGTTTTAAACATGTAAACTGTTTATGTTCACAAATGTTAATAATAATGAACTGCGATTATAATAAAAAAACGACAAGCAGTATCATGTTTTGCGTTTCTTCCCTCTAACTATACCAGGAATTAAACAGAACCGTGACTTAAAAACCAAGGTATGTACCAAACCGTGAATTTTGAGTACCGTTACACCCGTAATATATACACAGATTGTGAATAAAACAGAATTCAACAAAGAAAAAAGGATTCCCTGATTCCTGCCAGGCTGCATCTTTTTCCCATCTTATTAACAATTCATGAAAAGAACGACCATTTTCAGCCCTGGTGCATTAAAACCTGCGGCGTATTGTTAAAACTCACCTTGCTGCCTGGTTTGGGTCCTCTCTTCTTGTGAGGCCGAGGAAGGAGTTGTGGGGCAGAATCGGGCACCGTCATACTCATCGGATCCCCCGGACTCTGAGAGCCTGACGATGCCGCCAGCGCCTTGAGCAGGGCGATGGTCTCGCTCTTGGGTCGCCGGCCCCTCACGCCCTTCCTCACGGGCAGCTGGGGCAGCGGTGTTGGCAAGCGGTACGAAGACTGCATGGAGCGCCGGGTCTGCTTGGACGGCGAAGAAGTGAAGGAGGAGGAAGTGGACGATGAAGGTGCAGACAGCGGCTTCAGGAGGGTGACTGCAAAGGAAAAGGATGAGCGCCGATTAGAACGTGGCGCTCTGGGTGGGTTACCACCTCTAAAGACAAGTCAACTCGAAAAGGTGAACATCTCCGTGAAACCTTTCCAAATAGACCACAACCATCAAAATGTCTTACTAGCCGTTATGCAGAATGCAAGCTGAGTAAGCTCGCTCTGTAGCGGAAGGTTCGCGGTTACCACAACATCCTTTAATAATTTGCATGTCATACATGATGGGTTAAAGCTGCTGCTTGTTTCATGACATCACTAACCAAGTTCACACGAAACTCTCCCTGATTCAAGTCTGCAGCCTTAAACAGAATTCTGGGTGGTCAACATGACACTACATGGACAAAAGTTTGTGGTTCTTGAACACCCCTTTCCACTTGTAGCCTCCATTTGCTTGTATACTAACCTCCACTCTTCTGAAAAGATGTTCCACTACATTTTGTGAAGATTCATTCATCCACAAGGGTGTAAGTGAAGTCAGGTTCTGATGTAGGTGAGGTGAGGAGGCCTGGGGTGCAAAAATCCCAGGTAAAAGCGTCTTAAAATCATGATGTCTGAGGGTGTGAGCAAAATAGAGTGCGACACGAAGCTGTCTATTAGTGGTATTAGTACAAAAAATAATATGGGATAAATTGCTGGAACTATCGACTATCGTCAAAAATCCTCACCGGTAGTTTTTCCGGGTTGCGTTATACAGACAGGAAAATGACCTCTAGAGGCGGACTTTTTTTATTTATTTGCAGTGTCAATTTTAGTTTCAGTTTGAATGGATGCCTTTATTTTCCTCAGTTTAAAAAAAAAAAAAAAAAAGAATATATTCATAGTTATTTGAATTTCATTCAATTCTTTTGCAGCTTTACAAAGACAAAGTGGTTATAAGGTTGTATAAATGATCAAACTACTAAAATAAAATTTTTTGGTACACTGTGTGTACATTTGGAATCGATTGTTCTCGTAAATAAAACAAAGAGAAATAAAGAGAAATTATTAATGGCGCACAGGAAGCTAATGAAGACGAATATCGGACGAAGAGAGGAAGGAAAGAGCGTCGGAGCTGTTTTCTCAGCGCATTTGCTGCACGAATGAAAAACCCAAGACAAATGCATCCTCATGAAGGTCACAATATGCTAAATACACTGCACAGACAAAAGAACACTGACATACGAGTAAAAAGCTGGCTAGTTTTGTGTGTGTTTGTGTGTGGGCATGTACTGAAGCATGTGTGTGTGTGTGTGTGTGTGTGTGTGTGTGTGTGTGTGTGTGTGCTCTAAATAACTCTCGTATGACTAAATTGGAGGGCAGTATGAGCAAGCAAGATTAAAAAGAAGGGAAAAGCCGGGAACGATCTGCCAAAGTCCCTTCGGTACTGCCGGAGCGACATATGGGAATGATCACCGGTCCGCTGCTTCATTTCCCAATGACCCTGTTCCCTTAGGGGCGGGGTGGGGGTCGGGGAGAGGGTTTTGAGGGGTAGAAACGGTGTGCCGTGTGGTAAATCTGTGGCCTGGATATGACAGCTGTGTGTGTGTGTGTGTGTGTGTGTGTGTGTGTGTAATGAAACAAACAAAATTATTTGAAAATGATGAAGGCAAGACCAGGACAGAGATAAAAGAAAGGGTTGAATAAAAGAAGATGAAAACGCACAATAAAAGAAAGAGAAAGGAATAAATGCTCGGGGGATGGGGGAATTACTTCTGCTATAATACATGAATATGCAAAAAATTGTTTTATAAAAAAAAAAAAAATCAAGCTGGTGAGTGAAATTCGAACCAAAAAGTGCAACAGAGATTTAAAAAAATAAATTTGGTAAATAAAAGTGGTGAAACTGGAAACACTTCACTTTTTGGACACCTTTTATTTTATTTGCGATCAACAATGAAAAAAATGTGTTTATTTGACTCATATGTTGGAAAAATTCCTACACTTGTGCTCTGTACATGCGGTTTGGAGAACCGGAGATTCTCGGGGACATGTTCATTACACTTTACACAGAATTACAAATGAGTTCCAACCGGATATGACTTTAATTCGATTTGATGAATTTTTATTTGTAGAGCGCTTTTTTAACATCGTCTCAAAGCAGCTTTAAAGAGAAAGAGGTTATAAAGTTGTATAACAGAATGTATATGTTTAGTGCCTATAAATTTGTCCCATATAATTGTACGTTTATCCCTAATGAGTGAGCCAGTGGCGACTGTGGTGAAGGGAAAACTTGAGGAAGAAAGCTTGAGAGAGATCAGACTCAAAAGGGAACCTCATCCTCATCTGTGCTCAACTGCAAAACTGTTCATGTAAACTGTGGTCCTAAGCCATTGTAGAGGACTGTTTATAATAATTACAGTCCAAGAGCAGGCGGCTTCTCTTTCAATCGCTGAGTTGTAGAAAGCGGGATGATGAGATAAGGCTAAAATCATTGTTCCCTTTATCTCGAATTTTCTAAAGAGACCGTGACGTAACGATCTCCTGTTGGTCAGGCATCATGAACCGGGATATGTGGGAAAGTGAAACCTCCTCACCCTGAGCATTTGCACGGATGTGATATCATCGCATCGCATTCTGGGACTAATATTTGCGTCAAAGTCTCGACGACAGAAATGTTTTCTCGTATTAAATCACACTGTCCTGTGACGTCAGAGCGGGACACGGATGACGGACTTGTCAAAGGAGTACAAAGAACCCGTCAACAAGCACAGCACAGCATCAGAACAATTTTTAGAGACTTACATGACTTACATCTGACATGTATCAGAGAGGAGTTTTCCCTTCACATGGACAAATACAGTTATTTGTGTATACGTATTTTTAGAATGAATTTCTTAAGCAAATGAGGGTAAAAGAAGTCCCCAAAAAAAAAAGCATTACAGTGGAGTGCGCTGGAGAAATATCTGTACGCCCACACACACACACACACACACACACACACACACACACACACACACACACAAATGCTTGTGCGTGCATGAGCTTCCAGAAAACGGAACAAAAGCTAAGGAGACTCACCGACCGCAGCCGCACGCGCCAAAACAAGAGGTTTAAACTGGACGCACGTGACAACAAAGAGGGACGTCAATCCCACCTGGAGGAAACGAGCGAATAGCGTGAGTGGAGAAAAGAGAGAGAGAGAGAGAGAGAGAGAGAGCAAAAGTGAAAAGGGGAGCCAGAGAGGGAGACAGTGAACGAGAGGGAGAAAGTGTGAGAAAGCAAGCTAGACAGAAAGAGAGGAGTAGATATAGAGATAGATAAAAAAATAGAGAAAGGGGAAAGAAAGAGAGAGAGAGAGAGAGAGAGAGAGAGAGAGAGAGAGAGAGAGAGGATAAAGAGAAGGATAGATAGAGGAAAAGAAGATATAAAGAAGTATAGATAGATACAGGGAGAAATAGAGAGAGAGAGAGAGAGAGAGAGAGAGAGACAGAGCGAGATAGAGAGAGAGTGGGGGGGGAAGGATAAAGAAAGGAATAGATAGAGTAAGAAGAAGATAGAGAGAGGTAGAGATAGCGATAGATAGAGAGAAAGAGAGGGAGAAGGCGTGAGTGGTGGAATCTGAGAGAATGATAATGAGGCGTGTGGGTGGTAACGAGTGGAGGAGGGGAAATCAGCGTGCGACACGTGCGACACGTGCAGGTGCGTGAGGTAAACAGGTCGGATTCTAAATGGTTCAGCTTCTTTATTTAATAAAACATAAACAAACATAAAACCAAACCAAGCTGAACTTCTTCATTCACTCCAGTAAAGATTCATCTCTCAGGTAACTCAGCTAATTAAATCAACACCACATCATCACATTACATACCATTCAATGTCATTTTTATATTATAAAATTGTACAACGCATAATAATTCAGTATAAAATAATGTAATACACACATTTGTATATGTTGTAAAAAAACTTTTACTGTATTTATACATCAGACCCTATAAACCTAACAAACAAGTTACAAGTACCTCTGTTCATATAGAATTGTAATAATATTATTTTATATTATTTTAATATTATTATGTAATAATTTCATTTTAGTAATGAACATTAGGAAATACACATTTATTCTATGTACTAAAAATACTGACTTCTTTAGCACTTAAAAGTGTAGTTTTTTTATAACATTTAAGGCAGTTTTGAAAAAATCATTTTATGTTTGCATCAAAACTTATGCTATGAAATTTAAATTAATATAATAAAATTATTAGTATAGTAAAAATGTTAAGTTCTAACGTTATAATATAAATTATATAATTAAAATTTTTTCCTTCCTACCTTCAATGTGATACATGATATTAGTGTAATGTTCATAAACAGAAACACTCTATATATATATATATATATATATATATATATATATATATATATATATATATATATGCCTGATTTGGGATGATGTGGGATGAACTAAGGAAGAACCTGGTTGCCAATACAGTTCTGACACTCGCTCGCATTCCATTCATTTCACAAACAAACATATACATTGCATAACTTTACCTTCATTTATTAATGAAATCCATTTTCTAATAAGTTTTGAAGTGATTTAAGGGGAAATCTTAAAAACATAGCTGACACAAATTTTCTCTTTATTCACTTAAACTCTTACTGCAAATAGAGTGAAGTGTATTTTCACTGGGGTACAGGATATCCAGCTGTGTAACGTCTCGAAATTCTATTAAACTGAGCTTTAAATGAATTTCCGGCAGAACTGTCCATGTTTAAAATCACTCACTGGGAAGTAAAAAAGGCGAATCTTTAATACGTTTCAAGGCCTGTGATATTTTTTTCCCCCTCAGCAAAATTCCAGTAAAGGCCAAACAGCCCTCCTGAAAGCTTGGGTTCGTCCTCTCGCTCAGTGTCGCAGCAGACCGTAAAACGGTGCTTAATGTGAGTTACAGCTGCGGTGATGTGCTTCAACCCCGACTATACACACACACTTACTGAGGAGACTCACATCCTGTCAAACACACTCCTCCTCCTCTACTTCGTCAGCTTTAGTTCCCCTCCATCTTTACTTCACTGTTTGATTTACCTCAAAAAGCCTATTTGCAGTTCCTCTTTTCCCCTTCCTTTGTGCTTTTTTTGGACACACACACACACACACACATACACACACACACACACACACATCTCTCTCTATGTTCATAAAAAGCAGCAGGTCACACATCCACATGATGATATTTGAAAACTCTATATAATATCAATAGTAAATATTTCTGAAAATGACACCATTTTGTTTTTCCTTTGAACAGTCTCATCATCTGAGGTAAAAGTCACTTGCATCTATCATCATCATCATCATTTCTTCACGCCACCGACTTTGCTTTATGCTAACACACATTTATTTAATCATCCACATGTTTTGTTTGACCATTCGATTTGTGTCTTTTGGTTTGTCTTTTCATTTGTTCGGTTTTACCCCCAATATGGCCACCACGTTTTGTGTTTTAATTGTGGTATATAAACGAATAGGACTGTTTTCTGCAGCGTAGCATTGCAAAGAATCAGATTACACATCCACATAATGAAATTGGGAAATTCTGTACAATATATTACATATTGCTGGAAATGGCGCCATTTTATGTTAATGAAAACAACAACAAAAAAAAAAACTCTGAAAGCTACAATGCTTTAGGACAAAATTTTAAGGTTATCCACACCAGTCAAGACTCATCATCTGAGGTAAAAATCGCTCGCATCATCATCATCATCATCATCATCATTTCACGCCACTAATATTGCTTCATGCTAACACAAGTTTTGTTCGCTTATTCACGTTTGTTCCTAAATTGGTTTAAAAAACATAGGTTTATAGACCAATAATATTTTACCGCTTTGTCCAATAAAACAAAGTAAAAGCTTGGAAAGTCCGTATATCACATATTGGTGAAAATGGCGCCATTTCATGTTTTTTCCTTCACACACAATTTTAAAAAAGCGACAAAAAACACCTCTGAAAGCTACAAGGCTTTATGACAAATGGTTAAAAAGTCATCCACACCAGTCTTGACTCATCATCTGAGGTAAAAATATTCTAAAACACAAGCCTCATCATCATCATCTCTTCAGGCTACTGACACCGATCATGCTAACACACATTAATTCAGTCATTCACATATTTAGTTTTTTATGTCCACTGTCTCAGGAATATGTGAGAGTCTTTTTTAATGTCTGTAGCATTGCAAAGCAGCAGGTCACATATCTACGTGAAATTTGGAAATTCACACCAGTCTAGTCTCATCATCTGAGGTAAAAGGCACTCGCATCTTTTAAAACACGAGCCTCATCATCATCATCTCCTTAGCCACTGACATTGCTTCATGCTAACACACATTCGTTCACTCGCTCACACATTTGTTTCTTCTTCTTCTTTCGGCTTCTTCCATTAGGGGTCGCCACAGTGGATCATCCGTCTCCCATACCCCCCTGTCCTCTACATCTGTCTTCCCTCCTGGTGGCTCCATCCTCAGCATTCTTCTATTGATATACCCTATGTCCCTCCTCTGCACATGTCTAAACCATCTCAATCTCGCCTCCAACACCTTGTCTCCAAAACGTCCTACATGCACTGTCCCTCTAATAAACTCGTTTCTAATCCTGTCGATCGTCGTCGCTCCCAACGAAAACCTCACCATCTTCAGCTCTGCTACCTCCAGCTCCACCTCCTGTCTTTTACTCAATGCCTCTGTCTCTAAACCAACATTTGTTTCTAAATTGGTTAAATATATTTGTTTATAGACCAATAAAATTATACAGCTATGTCCATTAAAAACGAAGCTGACGTTTTCAGGTCCGCTGTCTCCGCGATGTGAGAGAGTCTTTTTAAATCTGTTGCATTGCATTTTACGTCTTTTGTTTTGTCTTGTCGTTCTTTGTTTCGCGTTTTAATTGTAGCATATGTATGTATTGATACTGTATGTGAATACGAGGAGTGAAATTGAAAACAAATCACATGGTCGCATGGTTATAAGGTAAAAAGCGTATTTATTTACCCAGTAGAACAAGTGTGAGGAATGAAACCTAAGTAAAACCAATTCCACATGGTATTCATGTTTTCATTCATGTGAAACGCCACATTTCAGTCAAAACACTGCCTTTCTGGCTTTTTTTTTCTCTCCAAATTTGCACCACAGCAACATCTGGCTGGTTTATTCAGACCGCCTCGGATATACAAACAACTGACCAATTATACGCAGATGCCCAGAAAACTCCATTAAAATATACAACGATCTATAAAAGCAAAGGCTGATGATACACAGAGCGAAACGTTCTCTTGCTGTATTCAGACAAAAAGACAGAAAGAAAAAAAAAGAGGTGAAAGAAAAAAACGCTCAGCCGAGTAAGCCACGAAGACCACAGCTACGCTAATCCATCATAATAACCTTCTTAGGAAGCTGAGCCTGTATAATTAAATCGTGTTCATTCGCAGTGGAAAGGAGGTACAAATAATAATGCGGCGAACGGAAAAAGCACGACTGACTGACAGCCGAGGAGCCGAGCATGTTCTGGATTTTATTCTTCGCCTCAGCTCAATGGAGCTACTTTTCCAATTAACTTCCATTACGTTACATAATCCCGTCGAACGTTTCATTAAAAACGTTGAATCTGTCACAATCCGCTCTCGAGATTAAGATATGACATCCTTAGGGCATGTTGCCATAGTAACCTCTATCTCACAAAAGTGCAATTCGGGAAAAAACAGAACATCCGGATATATCGAAATGAAAAATTTGACTATCGAGTGAGCAGAAAAAACTTTATTGATTTCTTGATCGTAAGTCGTTTAAAGTCGTAAAAAGACGTACCGTCTACATCACCAGCAATAAAAACAACCACGAGTGCAGTTCGTTGATTTCTCGGGAATGTTGTGAAAAAAGAAAAAATGCTGTTATCTGGACACCTAAGCATATGGTGCTTCTTCTTGAGCATATAATAACCTCCACTCTTCTGGGAAGATGTTCCACTAGATTTTGATTTGTGCTCATTCAGCCACTAGGGTTAGTAAAGTCCAGGTTCTGATGTAGGTGAGGTGAGGAGGCCTGGGGGTGCAGTCAGTGTTCCCATTCATCATTGCAGGAGATCTTCCACTCCGACCCATGTGTAGCATACGAGGTGGAATCAAAAAGAGTCCCCTCACACCGCAATACAGCATTTGCAGCGTTCCTGCCACTTCTGGAAAATGTTCTGGAAGTCTTCCTTTTTGATTCGTGCCTGATCTCCGCAGGGATCTGGATCTTCATCTTCAGGAAGTGGACAAAGGGCCAAATATGGTGAGTAGGGTGAGTGCGGAAGTGAGATCATGTGGATTGTTCTCTGACGATCGTCTTGCACAAGTTTGCACGGTTTCGACATTTTCGGGCGTCGAGCTCGGTCTTCCTGATCTCTCTGCGACTTCCGGTGATGTTCTTCCGCTCTCGAGGCGCGCTTGCCGCTCGAAACACCTCGAACGACTCGTTGCATCGGCGCACATCAAACGTATGCCGCGTCAACCGTCCCTGCAGCAGATTTGCCCAGTGTCATGCAGGATTTCACGTTTGTGCTTCGTTCTAACTTGCTGTCCGTGATAAAATAGCAGCCGTGGTAACGCACGTCGTCAGAAGAACACCAACCAGCAAGATTAGTCTCGAAATGTTTTGGGACCAACTCGTATCTTCATGAAGCTGGCTTTGAGCACAGGGGAACTGTCATGCTGGAACAGGTTTGGGTCTCCTAGTTTAAAATGTCATGCAACCACATCCAAGCACATCCTTTACAACTGGGATCTTCTAACAGTTTGGTGAGGAACCACATACGGATGGAAAAGACAGGTGTCCCGATACTTTTCTCCAAAAAGTGTATTATAAATCTAACATTCCAACCATTCCATTGATAAAAACAATTCAATCCAAACAGGGCTATTCCCTCGAGTCTTTTTATATGCGGATGTGTCTTTATGCTCTGCTCAAATTTGGACGTTTATGCTGCAAACCGTACATGAAGAATTGTGTTGGAAAAATAATGGCACTCTACATGTAATGAAACTGAATTAGTGGCTCACAAACAGGTTTCAGAATGGCGCATTATTTCATTGGCAAAAAAATCGTTAAAAAAGGCGAATGATAAACGTACTCACGGGTTGTGCGTTTGCTGTCGGGTCCAATATAGCTGGAACTTCCTTGTCCTAGTCCTTATCCTGCCCTGCATTGTGCTTTATGGTAATCACTGTATAATGGCTGCTATTGTTATTGATTTGAATGAAGTCGTGCTGCCTCCTAGTGGTTATTCATGAGCTTTGCTGGTAGGGTACGTGTAAATAAAAACTTTTTTTAGGTGCATTTCAGACCTTCACCATGTGCGGCTGAGATTTGAACTCACGACCTTCGAGGCCAACGTGGAATACCTTAAACGCCAAGATTCCATCTCCAACATGTCTCCTTTCATACATCATCTCTAGCAGTAGCATCGATATTAACTTCATAAAAAAACACGGGTTTTCTGTGCATTTTCTTAGAGCGTTATGTTTTTTTTTCTGGAGATTTAAAATAAAGGCAAATTGTGTGTTTTTGTGAAAATTGTACAGGATCATTAAAAAGCTTAACGACTGTTTTGAACCGTTTGGGCCGATTTTTCCTCGCGATGTCGAATTTTCCTTGAAAAGTCCGTCTCCGCAGTGTATCTGCGACCAAATCGATTTCTTCTCCTCGAGAATATTTGAGCTTGCTAGATCCTGTTTGCGCACTCTGACCATCCAATCAGAGGTCGTGAAAATGCTGACGTGATCGGACGCCTTCTAGAGGGTGTCGGATTAAGCAACTCGCAAGCTGATTGGTTAAACCAACAGCCTCAAGCAACATGGATTGTGTCCTACAGGACACCTGTAGTTTTCACTGTGGAGGGTAAAGGCACACAGATTCCTTTGACCCCGATGACATGTGACGTGACGGCTGAAATCTGATTGGACAGAAACTCCTGATCAGCAGCGCAACTGAAAGAAATGCTATGAAATGAAGCCTGGGAATAAATCAATACATATTCATGGACAAAAAAATATATTAAAACCTAAATTAGTGATTCCGATACTGTTTTTTAAACCTTTCAAACCCTTTTATTGAGGTAATTATTTTTATACATATTATTTATCTAATTACATTTTATATATTTTTTTTTTATTCTATTAATTACAGTTGAATTCTCAAATTCGATCAGATCATTGCTATAATATTTTATTATTATTGCTTAATTTCAAATTAAAGGGTCATATTAATGGCATGTTAATTGTTCCAACGCATTAGCGTTTCCATAGAAACGACTCATTCACAGGAAATTTGATAGTCCTGCTAGGATTCTACCTTTTTTTTTTTTCTTTCTATGTGTTTCCCTGTTTTCCCCACAAGATGTCACCACCGTGCCCCTGTGTCCTTTAATTACATACCTATTGTTTCCACCTGTGTCCCGTTAGCGCCAGGTGCATTTCATTTCCTCTTTTGCTTCAGGCTTAACAGTTGAAGTTGTGCTCTCCATTTCCTTGGTCCATGTTTGGGTTCTCCTGCATTTTCTTGTGTTTCCCAGGGTAAGTCCTTGTTTCTGAATGAGATTTTTTTTTGTCTTGCTTTGTCAGTGCCTTTTCCCTTTCAAGTTGTGGGCTTTCTTTTGCTCTGATTTTGGATTTTCTGGACATTAAAAACTCGGTCTGTCTCGGCATTTGGGTTCACAAACACGCCTGTGATGAACTTCTAGAGAGCCTGGGCCTCACCAGGTAAACCCTGGTTTTGAGCCCACATTCCGACAATAACGTTAGAACTTCCACAGCATTGCCCGTAATGAACATTTTATTATAAAGAAATGAAGGAGGGATTTAAAAATAAAATCAGGGTCGTAGCAGATTTGCCTCAAGCCACATTACACCACCTGGATTTGTGATTTGGTCATGTAAAGTGGTAGCTCAATGTTTAAGGTTCTGGGTTACAGATCGAAAAATGGAGATTTCAGGCAAAATATTGCCACGGTGCAACTCTTGGCCCTTGAGCAAGGCCCTTAACCTTTTGTGCTCCTCCCAACAAATCTGGAATACTGTACTGAGATTCCTGGTATAAACAGTCTGGCAGAGTTCAACACCCCAACACCTACCTCCGTTACATCGCAACATGCTGATGGTAATGAACAGATTTTGGACTCACTGCTGTTCCCAGGCGGCTGAAGGCTGTGTTTGGTCACCCCACACCAGCCCACAGGAAAGATGTCTCTGGAATCGTATCGGCACCAGTAATCGAACGCTCCCCTCCAGCCGTCGAACATCACGAACACCTCTTCACCTCTGACCTCGCCGATGGTGGCGGGGCAGATGAGATAAGGGTTCTTCTTGTCCACCGCTTCGAGCTTCATGCCTGGCTTGAAACTGTTTTGTGAGGGCCTCTGAGGTTCCTGAGCAAAAGATTCGCGCAGAAACGCACCATTATACATTGATTAAATAGCAGTTGGTTCCATAAAATAATAATTATTGAATCGCACGTGCCGCATTTTGACGCGTCGCCAACAATTTCGATTAGATTCAACACAATGCAATAAAATACAATACGATGCAGTGGGAAAAAATACGATTCTATCAATTCAATATGGTGCTGATGGGTCGCTTTTATTTCTTTGCTTCAGACAGACAGCAAATCATCAATTTACTGCACACATACGCCAAAAAAAAAAAGGGATTAAAAGCAGGAAAATGCAGCTCTACCTCTGCCATGTTAATCTGTACGCCTCGGTCTCTGTAGTGTAGTGATACGTCATTCACGTAGCAGCAGCGGTGCAGAGAGAACGCGCTCCAGAAAGATTTCAGCGACGAGAAATCGATCTACATATCTAATATCCGGTCACAATTTAGTCATTTTCTAAATAATAAAAGTAGAGCGCGTCTACTAACAATTATAAATAAAAAAATAATTTTTTAGCGATTTAAATATGTTCAAAACGATGCATTGCGAAACAAAACCTGATCCCAGATGCACCAATGCAAATCGCTGAATCTTAATATCCACAGTGTGTTTAATCGTTTATTCGGTGTACCATTGCATCCATGAACACGCGTGTAAGTCGGTTTTTTTTTTAGAAAAAAAATCACACCTGATATTTAGATATTTCTGAAGAATGCGGTACCTTTTTGAACGCAGATGCTGGAGCCATTTCTGCCCCGTTCAGAGTCCTCAATAAAAACATGGGCCATGAGGAGGCGTTCATCCTGAACCCTGGAGAACAATAAAGAAATGCGACATTAAACGAAGTATATATGCGTTCTAAATAAAGAGGCGTGACATAGCGGTTGTTGTACCCAGAGGGGGCTGCAGCATGTCTCCATTCTTCTCGCACGTCCCTATTGGCTGGATGTCCGAGGAATCGACCAGTCTCCAGAAGTCGTTGGTGTTGTCGCTGCCGTCCAGGCGTAGGCGGAGCCTGATGCCCGTTATGCCCATCACTGTGGCGATGCAGACGGAGGTGGAGTTACGGGGGTCGCGAGCCTCCAGCTTCATCCCGGGCTTGAAGTCATTTGATGGAGGGATGCGAGACTACAAAAGACACAGATTTGTAATGTACAATTCAAATTGTATACACAATTGTTGTCATAGTGATGCAAGCAATGTGTCTTTTTTTTTTTTTGACCATTGGCTCACAATAAAATATTTCCATTCAAATTCCTGCATGCTTCCAAAGAAATTCCGGTTTATTCTGAATGCTTGGGAAGAAATTCTACCCAATCCAAGCATGATTTTGAAGTTTTTTTCAATCTCACATGCTTCTGGAGAAATTCTGATAAATTCTAGATGCTTCTCCAAACAGTTTTCCCTGATGGGGTGGAAAAAATATATATAATCCAGGCAGTCTGCTGTGTGTGTGTGTGTGTGTGTGTGTGTGTGTGTGTGTTTGGGGGGGGATAATTTTCTCACCTGTCTGAAGCAGCTGGGAGAGGCAGGTGTGGACGACGTCTCCTTCAGATAATCTTCCCATAAGAATGACTCGGGGGCTACACACACACACACACACACACACACACACACACACACACACAATCTGAATTCACAACTCTGTTTGCTGACAAGTTTACACTAGAGGGCGCTCTTTTAGCTGACAATGAAGATAAGATATACCTTTTTATCCTATACATATTTTATATACACTATAACTTTAAAAACAAACATAATCGATGACTTGATGTATCTTAATTCCACTAGTCCTTACATTCTGTTGTATTCTGTTTTCAATCTAAAAGAAGCTACAACCTATACAGATATTTCATTTAAATTTATGCCATGAGCTTGTATTTCTATTTCGGTCCCCGTTATCCGCTCCTGTTCCGTCATTGGTGTGTTACTTTACCGTGTTCACCTGTACAATGTTTCCCAAATGAGTTAATCTGTTCACACACGTTTCCATCCCTATGTGCAACATTTTTTAGTCCAAGCCTCGCTTCCCAATAAAGGTTGACTGACTGCCGTGGATTTTACTGATACCAATAGCTAGGTTGGATCGTACTTTCCCATAACAGATTAATCAACACTTTTTTTTTTTAATATTTAAAAAAATAAAAAAATGTATACCAGTTAAAAAAAAAACTAAAAAAATCACACTATGTAAAAACAGTATTGAACTTTATTACAGAACAAAAAAAAGTACTGAATCATGAAAAATGCTAAATAAAATAAAAATAAATATATTAATTATATGAACAAATAAATATAATATTGCGCTCTCCGTGCAGCACACAGTCTCACATTTGGAAAACAAACGTGTCATTGATTCAGAGGTTGGCATCAAAATGACTGAAGACCATTTCTGCCACACTTGCAATGAACGCAACCCGGAAAAACTATCCGTATTGATTTTTATTGGTGCCGATTCATCAGGAAAATCGAGGAATTGTTTGACCTCTAACTCCCAGTGCCTTTGTTTCCTGATTCTTTGTTACTAAGTTCGCTCGTCTTTCAACCACGGTCCTTTAGATTCATCCTAACAAACAACGATGTGATTTAATCCTAATAAATGAATAGGGTGTGAGTTAGGACTAAGCTTCTTAACTTTTCAGAATGCGAAGTACAGGGATGCAAGCGTTTACAAATGTTTCGGGTTTGGCAAGAAATTTTTGGAAAACGTTTGCCAATGTTTAACGGGAGAGCGTTTTTGTGAGTGCGGTTGCCTGCAGCTCCTTACTTGATTTATGGCTCTCTTGCTAATGGATTTAGTTTGAGAACATAAAGGGATTTTAAAAATTATTTTCTTTTTCGGTTCCGAAATAATAATTTTTTTTCCTGGTCGAAATTGTTAAGCAAAGTGCGGAAAAAGCCCCGAAAAAAAACGCCGCAACATTACAATACATTACCATTATAAACAGAGATCTTTCAACCTGCTCCAGGAAGCAGGTGAACTATAAAAGACTTACAATCAAGCTGCAGGTGTATGAGGTGGATTTTAAATCGCTCTCTCACCTCTCTCAACATGACTAGTAATGAATAGTTGAGATGCGTCATCTTTACCAGGTGCAGGTCCTGTGCTGACAGGAGGACTCCTGCCTGCCTTCTCCTTCTTACTCTCCTTCTGATCTGGAGGACCAAAAAAAAAAAGCCTTAAACACACAACCGATGGTGATACTTTAAATGCTCAAAGGCGGCCAAATCATTATTACCATATAAGGCTAAAAATAAGCTTTAACGTGTTTTATATGGCTTACGTCTGTCTGTCTGTCTGTCTGTCTGTCTGTCTGTCTGTCTGTCTGTGGGTGCATCTGTAAAGGATTCACTGCACTTCACTTTTTCCACATGTAATGTTACAGCTTTATTCCAAAAAGGTAAATTCACTTTTTTTTTTTTTTTGCCTTATATGCGTTATTTTATTATTTTATTTGCATTATTTATTATTTATGAAGTAGTTGAGAAGGTTTCGGGCTTATGATAATGAGGTAAACGCTGATATCTATTACAATTATCATTCTATTAATAGATCAGTGTGCTGAGTCACGTGATTCACATGAGTCTTGTGACAAAAGTGATAATATGAATATTATAGCCATAATAAATCATAGTACTTTGGATACTTGAGTAAATTTCAAGGTTAAAAACTTTTGTACTTTTACACAAGTGAAAGTTTAAAGGGACACTTTTACTGGTGTAACGTTTCCTGGTGGTTCTGCACTACAAGCCCCTCTTCCATCCACCTGCTGTTCTTACACTTGATCTTATTTAAGAACAAAGCAACATCTCAAATGCAACCTTTTCATTTGGAGTATTTCGTTCGTTTTGCCTTCATTTTCAGTCGTTGAAAGTATTTTCGGAGCCGCTGAACAAAACTAAAACACAGACCTGTTTAAACACCGGCTTGTGTATTCAGGTCGGGAAAGTTTCACGGAAATCGCTTTGTCCAGATTTAATCTACGAGGTGTGTGAAGTGATGCTGATGGCCTGATGTGTTTAAATGTCAGTGTGTTCCAGGATTGTGGTTTCACCTTTCAGGGCTGTCCTTCCCATGCTGTTCATTGGCTACCGGAGCTCGACAACACTGCTACACCGTTACAAAACACACACACACACACACTTGGGCTCCTGACCTGTAAGACAGAGAGAGAGAGAGAGAGAGAAAATGAGATTGATCAGGTGACAAAAAAAGTAGTTCCACACAGACAGCCGTCAGCTTCCTGTTTTTAATCTGGTACAGGAACGTGACGAGCGCAGACGCCTCTCGCTGCGGTGACAGCGCACTAATGCAAAACACATGAGAGAGCGCCTGGTTCGATTCCGCACGAGATGCCGAGGCCTGGAGAATTTGCCCTGGAGCCACGTGGCCAACGCCTGCGGTTTTATCGTTGGGAACATCAGAGATGCTCGGACGAATCCGTGGTCTGTTAAAGTGCTCGTTTCCAGCGTGAGCACTCGAGCCATTATAACGTATGGCGCAAACGGCCGAGAGAGAACAAATATATACAAGTTTTCTTTAAAAAATCCCAGTGTAAGTCAATGGCAAGGGACGGCTCGATGCCTACAATCCCTGTTTGAGCTCTGTTTTCTAATAGAACTACTACAACATGGAACTAACCAGTCGTGTGAATTACAATCGATTATTTGCATGATTTTTTTATTAATGTAAGAACGGGTCTCAAAAAATGAGACAACACCAGCGCTAAGGACAGAGTTCAGAGTTGAAAGGAATATTTACACCACAGGGTGTAACTACATGGGCTAATGAGGGCTAACAAGCAACAGGTGAGAGTGAAACAAAAACCACCCTGGATACGGGGGAAGGAAAAACAGGAAGTACTGAACATATTAGGAATGTACAAGGAGAAAAAACGAGGGGGAGAAATCGAGACGAGCCTAAATCGAGATGCAGTTGCCTCATCCTTAGGATCAGCCTGGTCAGGGTGGTGCTCATTACCGTTACAGTGATTTCAATGATTAAATTCTGGATAAAATTCCATATCGGTGGCGGGACGATACCGGGAAAAAAGATCAAATATAACCGACAGCAAAGATTGGATTTGAAAAGAAATGGAAATATTCACATAGAAATTGATTTCTTTATTATATTTATAATATATGTGCTTTAAATAAGAAAATCTGCTCCTACCTTCTACTCCTGTAGATTGTGGTGATACGATAAGTATCACAATACTGCGGTTGCGATACGATATGTTGCGATACTGTAAGCAAGGCGATGTATTGGGGTGGTTCTTATTTTAAGAATAGGATACGATTTTAGGAAATCTGTCATTAAGAATCCACCACCATATGCAAACTTTGGCAAAATTAGTATCATTGTACCCAACATGGTAATTACAATTTTTTACGTGTTTAAAAAAATTGTTGTTAAAGAGACCTAATATGAAGTGGGATTGAGGATTGATAATGATTTATTGTATTATATTTTTTGTATTACCATTAACTAGTAGCATGATCTGAGCGCTAACTAGTGTATTACACATAAAAGCAACAAAAGAGGATAAAAAAAATATAATTTTTTTTACAGCAGCGACCAGAAAACAGGTGGATATTATTGCTAACAATAGTGGCATGTGCTTATGCTAGTACTTCCTATCAATAAGTTCAGAGATAAAAAGACTGCCGGCCATCTAACTGCTGTGATACTGTATTTGAGAATCGATACAGTATCGCCAAACAAAATATCGCGATATTCACATGAATTGATCTTTTCTGACAACCCTTGCTTATTAGTTTGTCGTGAGTGCCGACTTCCTGTCACAGACAGTTTGTGTTTCTGTTTAGATTTAAAAATCGCTGAATAACAGAAATTCTTGATTAACGTTTCACTTTTCCGTGAGACCTTTCAAACAACGGTGGACGATCGCGTCCGCTTTGAATCCTCTGTTAACCAAACAACTTTTTAATTCCAGCTTACTGTGAGCCAATATTCAATTTGAATGAGTAAAGTGTTGAGGGGAAAAAAATTTCAAATGTGGAAATTTCCCAGTTGGAATGAACAGAACACTATTAAGAACTTGAATGATGTAGCTGAGGTTGAGGAACTGTAGCAGGAATTTGGTTATTTTCACTTCAGTTTTTTTTTCCAGCATTTCCAGGGACATAGTGGTATAATTTGTGGTTAATATAAAAAAAACCCACATCTGTTTAAATCATGGCCACTTCGGGTTTAAAAGGAAAGACGGATAGGGATAATAGTATATCGGCTGATGCAGGGTCGATGCTGGCTTCTTTTTTTTTTCCTCTTATGCTGATGATTGATGATGCTGTCAGGGTAAACGTACATTGTGTCAGCATAACGCCTGAGAAATATATAGGAAACAGCAGGTTCGGTTAGTGTGCTATTCACACACTAACAGCTATTAAGCCCATATTAAGCTCCAAGGGTACTGGTTTACACATATCTGGAAACCTGCAAGTGTTCTTAAAGGAGAACCCTTTAGACGTTTCAAACGGAACCGTACACAGAAGGAACGGCGTGCTGTAGAATTTCTGTTAATAGTCAGACGTTCCCTCAGTTTGACACTTGACTTCTTAGCAGGAGACTCCTTTAACTAATGCAGAACAAACATCTCACAGACACCGTCTTCCTCCGTTTCACTGCGGTTAGAAACGATATAAAAACGATAAACAAGTTTACGGCCGAGCTTGACATTTAAGGATCATTAATATATATATATTTTTTTGTTTTCTCCTCACGACCCCAATGCCCCGAGATTATGTAGTAAAACAAGTCGTTCGAGTCGCATCTTCTTTTGAACAGATGTTAAAATCGGTGTCCTAAATCATTCGGTCATAACACTACACAACAATACCATAATATAACCAACCAGACAGCAACTCCTTGGGCTTTTTTTCGTTGCAATTAAACGAAGTCGTATAAAAAAACTCACACCAGATATGTTATGTCTGGTGAGCGTTTGTCTCGCAGATGTCTGGCACTGCATGACTCAAAAACAGATTCACTTCTTCGCTTTTAAATGTCCTACTGTACACACGCAAACAGTTTAAAATCTTCAGGAGTGTGTGCACTTTGTGCTCTCACGTTTCATGTGTACAGCTGCCTCAGTTTGTTACTCACTGAAACTAATTTAAAAAGGAAATTCCTGACGCCATTATGCTGTGAAGTGTCAGCGATTAGAGACACAGTCGTCCCTAGATTTAGCGCGATTTTCAATTTGGCTAATTTGTTTCGCAAACAGTCCCGATTTTAGCTCATCATAAGCTATGAGTGGCATCACAACAAACCGTCAGGTTTCTGCTAATTTATTGGTTGTAGTGTCCTCTGACATCAAAAAAGGGAGAAGCTACGTATAGGCTACGCTACAGTGCTGTACTGTACTACAGCAGTCACTATAAATCTGATATTTCTAAAAATGTACATACAATTCATCTCGCTATATTCTTGCAAATGTTTTCTGTGTGTTTGAAGAGTGCAGGAGGATGATTTACGGCTTAAACAATAAAAAAAACACATTACTGCACCAAACTAAATCGTAATCACGAGTCAAGAAATCGGAACCATCAAATAATGTCATAATTGCGAGAAATAAAGTCGCATCGCGTTCCACATACAGTTTCCGACTTTATTTCTCACGATTCCGACTTAATTGCTCGCGATTCCGACTTTATTGCTTGCGCTTCTGACCATTGTTCACAACTTTCCCGACTTTTTATTTGTAATTCTGTCTTTATTCCTCACAACTCTGACTATTTCTCGCGTTCCCCACTTTTTATCGCAATTTCGACTTTATATCTCGCGATCCAATCGCATCTAAAGACATTCTTCACAACTGTGTGCCTCCAAATTTGTGGTTCCCTTTTGGGGAAGAACCACATATGGCTGGAAAGGGCCAGAAGTCCCAACAATTTGGTCTATATAATGTATGTTTCCAGTCAGACAAAACAAATTCTCCTTGTCGGTAACTCCGCGAAAAACGCCAACTCTGCGGTTACTATAGAAACGAGAACACGTTTGAACAAGTGCTTTTTATATATATATATATATATATATATATATATATATATATATATATATATATATATATATATATATATATATATAAAGATATATATATCTGTAATTATATGCCTCGCAGTCAGGAACTGCTGTCAGATCTGCAGTTGTAGAAAATCAATCAATACCTTCTGACCAATATGTGTAATATAATACAAAGCAATATAACATTTTTCCTTTTTTCTCTTTCCGCATTCTGTGACATCCAACGCTCGCTATCAACCGTCCTGCTCTTTATTTCCCCATCTCTCTCTGTTACCCGTTCAGCCGAGGGCGATAAGGATTCCTCAGAGGTACATGTGTGCATGCTTGTCTGTTTAAAGGGGTTGTGTAAAAGTGTGTGTGTGTGTGTGTGTGTGTGTAATGGTTGGGGCAAAAAATTTTTTTAAAAGCATTCCAGCTGCAGCTTCTTCCTCAGACTCGGTCTCATGCCTCCTTAGTCACTAATTCAGCTACACCTAAATACATACAGTGGGGGTAATAATTATTTGATCCGCTGCTGATTTTGTAAATTTACCCCCTTACAATAAAACTAATTCTAAAATTTTTATGGTAGGTGAAATAAGTATTTGATCCCAGCAAGAATTCTGATTCCCACACACCCAAATTAGTCCTGTCCCTTTAAGAAAGTTCTCCTAATATCAACTCGTTATGTGTATAAAAGTCACCAGTCACAGAATCAACCTCTTTCCATTTAAACCTCTCCACCACCATGGGTGAGACCAAAGAGCAGTCAAAGGACATCAAGGACAAGACTGAAGTCCTACACAAGCCTGAAATGGGTTGCAAGACCACCAGGAAGAAGCTTGGTGAGAGAGACCAAATTGGATGAAATAAAAGAGTCGTCAATCACCCTTGCTTTGAAGCTCTATACAAAATCTCACCTCATAGGATAAGTATGATTTTGAGAAAGGTGAGGGATCAGCCCAGGATTGCGTGCAGAGTGCAGTCTCGTGTGTAAAAACAAACAGCATGTGGTGTCGGAGGCCACTTTCATAATCACAGCGAACCGGAAAAACTATCAGTATGGCTTTTTGCTGGTAGACCATAGTTCCAGCAATCATCGGTAACAGGGGACTCTGTATGGACATTTGTGGACTGTTCCACATTTAGCTCTCATTTTAGTCCCTGTTCTAATAACCTCCACTCTTCTGGGAAGATGGTGCACTAGATTTTAGTGTTCTTCATTCAGCCACAAGGGTGTTGGTAAAGTCATGTAGGTGAGATGAGAAGGCCTGGGATGCAGTCAGCACTCACATTCATCCCAAAGTTGCTCAATAGAGTTCAAAAGCTCCTATAGAAGGCCACTCAAGATCTCATTAAAACAAAGAAATCGCTACTAAATTAGCAATAGAAAGTCATTATAGACGAGTGAGTGGAGTTACAAATAAATGTAGAACGAGTGCAAAGTAGTGGAAATAACCATGACCACGTCCACTCTTCTGCTCCTTCTCAAATATTTCTTGTGTTCCTGTGGCTCCTCGAGACATCCTGCTTTGTGGTAACTGTGGTTTCTGCTCTGCTTTTTAGAAGGATGATGGCCGAACGCGTTTTCTATTACAACATCGAAACCGTAATGAAAATATTAGCTGTGTGTCTCATGAGTCCAAAGTCCTAATAAATGTGACAGGGGTTTTTTTTTGGGATAACAATTACATCAAAAAAAGTGAAGGACCTCCAGCATAGAAGCAGATTTTGGGAAGAAAACCATGAAACAGTCCCTATTTAAAAAGCATCACTGAAATAGCGAGCATGAGATTCAGTTTTTTTCAGAATTGTAACGAATTTAGTTATACGCAGGCGACAGGATATTACAAAATAGTGTAATAAATAAATGTTGCAAAACACTATCTTCTGGCGTTCCTCAAATTCTGGACGCGACGTCTTCAACGGCAACCGGGAACTTTAATTCAGGAATTAAAAGCACATTTTCACCCCATTTACCAACACACACACACACACACACACACACCATTTTTGCCTACTCGCTAGCTCCTGCCATCAGCTCAGAGGTCTGTGAAACCTCTAACAAGCAAAGCATTCATTCATGCTCTAAAGCGGAAGCGCAGTATCTACAGATTAAGTGGCAATATGGACGTTCGCCTCATTTCGTCAACTTCCAGAAAGACGTCATCCTTCATCTCGTTTATCGATGGTTTTGTGATCATTCATTAGAACCAAAAAAACATCTTGTGAACACACTTTTGGGAAGAAGGTCAGAATCTTTAAACGTGTCCAAGATTCAAAGACCCTTGTTCAAAAACAGGTGTTAACTGGGTGGTCCGAATGCCATACGGAATGGCCCACGTTTTCATCCCAGGCACACTGTTGGATTCTGATTGGTCAGAAAACGGTTAATTTTCCAAATCGACAGCAATGTTCAGGGTCCCTACAGGTTTTCCATTTCAGAATTCCACACTTTTCCAGACTGAAGAAGATTTTTAAGACCACATTTAATATCTGAAATAATGATTTTCAATTCCAACTATAAACATGCGTTACGTTACAATTTCTGATTATTGTGAGCATCACCGACGTTTTCCAAGTGTTTAGACGCACCACCGGGGGCGCTGCACAGTCACGTCAACTGCTGCCTCACACCATAACAGCGTGTTTTAGAAAACGATGACACTTTTTCAATCGATGCCGCGACTTTTTGAAAAGAGCCGGGAAGTAAATAAATGCCAGGCGGAAATGACGCAGGTTGAATCCCCTACATATCCGTACCTTCAAGAGGTGCAAACAAAAATAAGCCACATTTATAATAATTATTAAGAACTTACTTTGTGTGATAGAAGAGTATCTGTGAGAGTGAAAGGGAAAGTTTATAGGACTGTGGTGAGACCTGAGATGTTGTATGGTTTAGAGACAGTGGCATTGAGTAAAAGACAGGAGGTGGAGCTGGAGGGAGCAGAGCTGAAGATGTTGAGGTTTTCGTTTAGAGTGACGACGATGGACAGGATTAGAAATTAGTTTATTAGAGGGACAGTGCATGTAGGACGTTTTGGAGACAAGGTGAGGGAGGCAAGATTGAGATGGTTTGGACATGTGCAGAGGAGGGACATGGGGTATATCGGTAGGAGGATGCTGAGGATGGAGCCACCAGGAAGAAGGAAAAGAGGAAGACCAAGGAGGAGGTTTATGGATGTGGTGAGGAAAGACATGCAGGTGGTTGGGTTGAAAGAGGCCGATGTAGAGGACAGGGGGGTATGGAGACGGATGATCGGTTGTGGCACCCCCTAATGGGAGAAGCCGAAAGAACTTAATTACTTACAAAAAAGCAGGAGGAAAGCTGTAGAGGTTTAACCCCACTGGTGTTGAAACACGGTGAAATATTTTAGCCCGAAAACAGGCCTTTCATATTCCATCAGCGGCAGACCTTCATTTCGGTTGTAATTGCTTGACACAAATTTCGGGCGGTGGATTTCTTTACGGCAGCTAAAAGAAGCAGATCATTTGGAAACTCAATTATCATCTAACGGAATGAAGTCATGGCCCTGAAACAAGTCTAGAAAATCTGGTTCATTTGTTCGAATTTGGGATTTTCGCTCGAGTATTACATATAATCTATTCTATATAATACGTTATATATAATAGTTATTTATTATAGTAATTCTAGTAGAATTTTATTATATATTATAGTACAATGAGTATCATATTCAAAACTGTTCAACCATGTGACCAAAATGCAGTCAAAAATCTCAATCAGGACATAAATCATTTTACTTTTTTGCATCTGGATGATTTATAAATGATAATCAGTCAAATGTTTGGGTCTGAGTGAAAAACAAGATGAGGCAGAATTAAAAGGGAAAAAACGAGTTGTGTAGAGCAATGTGCTGTGGCGTATATAACAAATTTGGCCTGAGATGAAGGAGTCCATGTGGCTACTCCGAAGTTGACCACTCTAATAACGATGTGTTTTATTCCTCTATACCACAGGAAGTATAACGCGAGTGCTAGTAGTACTTTTACCGCAATAAATTTACCACAGGAAATGAGTTCAAGGTATTGCTGACATCATAGAAGATATAACTGAGGTGTTTTTAGGTGCCGTTGATTATGAAAAAGCAGATCGTCGAGTTGGAAAGGAAACCGGAAATGACTGATCCATCCTGAGGACTTTAACACTGTGGAAAACCTCCTGACAGACACTGGAGACTCCTGACATAAAAGTTAACCTGTTGCAGTTAAAAAAATATAAATAAAACGACGCCGGCGTCTTTCGACCACTCGGATTTGAGAATTGCGTAAAAATCCTCTTATTCCACAGCGACAGCAACGCAAGAGAGACCCAATCCGCAAAAAAACGTATTGCTTACATAATAGAAGATATAACCGACCTGTTTCTACGTGACTTTCCTGAGGACTTTTTAGTGGTGGAAAACCTCCTGACTGACACTGGTGACTTCTGACATAAGCGCTGCTGCTACAGGAGAAAAAAACCGACGGCTACTAGCAGTAAAGCAGCAAGTTTTAAAGACATGGCTCTCGGTTTTATCACCTCTCGACGTGGCTAAGTAAACAATACTGATTCTTGCCCTACAGCGGGATCAGCTAGAAGGCGCCGAGGGCCACGTGCGCGCTGCTGTGGCAGAGTGCGTGTTATTAAATGCAGAAAGTAGCCGGGGGGGGATGCATTCCTGAGCTTCACACACAATCAAACCCCTCTTTTCTGACTGGCTGGGGAACATACCTTTCTCTCACACACACACACACACACACACACACTGAGCATCTCTTCTTACACTTCTCTGAAGCATCATGTACCACAAAGCTGGAGGCATACAGTTAGATCTTTGGATGTGCTAGCATGAAATTTTCCCTTCACTTCATCTCAAAGACCCAAAGCTCCTCCAGCATAACATTGCCCCTGTACACGAAGCCAGATCCATTAAGATCTGCTTCATAAGGGTTCCGAGTGGAAGATCTCCTGCTATAGAGTTTGGAATGCTGATTGCACCCCCGGGCTTCCTCACCTCAGAATGTACATCAGCGCACACTCTGCGCACAAATCTGGTGGAACATCTTCCCAGAAAAGTGGAGGTTGTTATATCAGGAAATGGCGACTCAATGTGGAGGAACGAGATGCTCAGAAAAGAGCGTCCACAAACGTTTGTGCATCTAGTGCATATATATGAGTGAGAAAAGGGACGTGACTCAACAGGAGGTCGTTAAAAGAGCCGCTTTAACGAGAGCAGGTCAGCGAAAAGCAGCAGGCGAAAGCCACATTCTCACCTCCTGCGCCAGGATAAACACCAGATCAGACAACTTCTGCACCCTGCAGCGGCCTCGCGGTCGTTCTCTGACAATTCCAGGTGCGATGGAGCGAGGTATTTAAGTCGTTATCCAGAGGTCTTGTTTGAGGGAAATTGAGGAAAACTCTTAACAATTTTAAGCTCTACAGATATTATAACAGATCATCACCGATTCGAAAATATAGTCGATACCCTAACATTCAAATCAGATCAATCAATAGACTCTACAGATTGAATAATTTGATTACTTGACACATATCGATCTTATTTACACTCCATTTCTGACTCTGACTCACTTTCATTTTGATTCATCTTTCGACTGACTCACTTTTATTTAGACTCAGTTTCTGACCCTGATTAACTTTAATTTTGATTCAGCCTTGACTCAGTGACTCACTTTCATTTAGACTCAGTTTCTGACTCTGACTCACTTTCATTTAGATACAGTTTTTGACTCCGTGACTCACTTTCAATTAGACTCAGTTTCTGACTCTGACTCACTTTTATTTAGATTCAGTTTTTGACTCAGTGAAACTTTCAATTAGACTCAGTTTCTGACTCTTCAGTTTTTGATTCAGTGACTCACTTTCATTTAGATTCAGTTTTTGTCTTAATTTCATTTGGACTCAGTTTCAGACTCTGTGACTCACTTTCAATGTGGACCCTTTCTGATTTGGACTCGCTTTCATTTAGACTCCATTTCTGACTCGGCTTCACTTTTTTTATTTGGAGTCACATAAACCGGAATCATTTCAACGCTGATCCAACACGTAACCATTAGAAACCTAATCTTGAAGAAAGAATTCAGATAATATCTATTGCAGTATTTAATAAAGCTTGAGGTTTTTACAGTGAGCAACAAACTGCAGTGACCTCTGGCAATCCGCTCATAATGATACGTCCCTTTTTCTCAAGAAATTCACATCACTTTTAATCCGGACAGAACGTCCCGTGTTCTGAAAGTTCCGCAAACCAACCGAAAGCATTTCTCCAGCCGGCTCTGAGAAAAGAACTCTGCCAAAGATCCATTTCACGAACGACAAGAAATTCTTTTGAATTCCGTAATGAAATAGCGAGAAGATAAACTGCACAGGAAGTGTGATGATGATGATAACTTCAGGACACAGACAGAACCCGCGATAAGAAACGGCTTTACCAGGAAACTTCGTTCTCATTTATTACACACCTTATAAAATATTCAGAACATTGTCTTTTGTAATAACACTGAGCCCTTCGTCTGCACAACGACCCGAGCAGGAACGAGGAGAACGATGATGACCGATTATTGGTGTAATTCGGCTTCCTCGCAGCTCGGCGAGAGTGATCGTCCCGCTCGCAAAAGAATTCGCTATGATGCAATTAACCGTCGTTCCAGACATCAAATGAAACACGCAAACTGTAAAACATCGGTGATCTGATTTCACTCTTCAGCACGTTTTCTATTATATACACTGTGTTGGAGGAAATGTCTGGAGAAGTTAAAAACAGTCACCGTTTCAGCTCCTAAAGTAAAACAGGAACAAAAGAAAAACTCTTTCTGGAGGACTTTACTGTGGTGGAAAACCGTTACTAGACCCCTAGTGATAGAAGTAGCATTTAAACATACATAAGAATCAATACTGCTTTAATCACTAATAAAAAAGTAATAATAACTTATTACTAGTATCATTAGTAGCAGTCGAAATTGATGTCATTTATTTTACATTATTACTTCACATTTTATAACCCTATTACTGTTATTTCTAGTATTTTGTGATGATTTGTGGTACCATAATATACAAAATTGTGGCGTAAAAACACAAGTGCATTAATATTAAACGTTTCATATCGTTCATAACGAATTATTCATAGGATTTATATTTTATACCAAAATGTATTTTATATTCAATCATTACCGTGCTTACGTTTCGATAAACAGATCGATAAAAAAAAGCTCGTCCTGAACATCATCAAATTCTTAACTTAACTGATAAGTGGAAAAATTTACAAAAACCCCGACTCTGAATTTTACATACAAATTAAACCTCGGGGTAAAACTGCGAACTCGCAGGATTCGTCACCAAACCCACGGGAAAGGAAACGCACACAAAATAGCAACACGATAATAAATCAATTCCAGTGTAGCACTAATAACACGGGGAACGAAATCTTCTAGAAAGACCGGGGGTTGTAGCGAGAAATACGTTATGTATTAAATAACCCATTTCATATCTGTCATTTAATTTTATTGTCTTTTTTTTATTTTATCACAAGATTTTTGATTTTTGAAAAGAATGAATGACCAATAAAAAGTCTTGTTATATTATATTTTTATTAGGAAACTCACCTCCTATCTAATGCCATCTAATTTGAATATTATCTGTATAAAATTTATTTTAGTTTCACATATTTCTTTGTTTTGGTCACATTGTAATAGAAGTCAGTAGCTATAAGGTCACACTACTGGTTGTTGTAGTTGATAAGTCTGTAGTTTCTTGATGGATTTCTGAAGTTTCTCCAGTGTGGAATCTAAACTTTATTGTAATAGAAAAGCTCTTACGTCATTCAGCGTGTTGAGTGTCGCTCAGATGAGACGTCATCATGACGAGTCTTATTACACATCAACAACAAAATAACACGTCCGACCAAAACTGTGTTCTGAGAGTCCACACACTTCACACACACTTCACACACACACACCCCACACCCCACACACTCGAGCTCGGCAGTTCAGAGCACACGACGGGGCTTATTACGGCTTTGTAACGCGTAATAACGGAGGTAGACGCCCATCAGCGACTCCCACTTTGGAAAGATGATGAGAAACCCATCGCGACGCGATCAAAGTGTTTACACCGAAAGGCGGAAAATAAAACCCTTCTCACGCGTACATCAGGGGCAAATCCCCCCCACCTCACACACACACACACCCGGGAGCTTCACCCAGCTACCCCAGGCACACGAAGCGCACACCTACCTGGGCGAATTCGGTTGAAATTCAGACAGGATCTCAGTACTTTTCGCAAGAGCCAGCCGCCATGTTTCGATCGCTTCTGCGCGCTTGCGCATGCGCAGTTACGTTTCCATCGAGAGCGTCGCTTCTGCGCTCTCTTTCCTCATACACGTATTAGGTCAAGCCCCGCCCCCAGTATGCTAACGAGACACGCCCTCTGTGCGCTGATTGGCTGCTGCTTCACCGCTCCAGATAAATTTCTATCAGAACTGATCATATTGCATTACACTTAGATTGGTGTGTGTGTGTGTGTGTGTGTGTGTGTGTGTGTGTGTGTGCGTGTGCGTGTGCGTGCGTGTGTGTTTTATGACTTGTTTATTACTTGTTTATTTTTTTACTTACAGTTTCTTTCTTTATAGTTTTTTCTAAATCCCTGATTCATTATTATCTTGTTACTATTATATTTTTACTTTAATTTTTTTGTTAGTTTGTTTCGCTTATTTACAATAAACGTACAGTTACATTTCATAGCAGCTTGCTAAAGTCTATAAATAAATCACGTCAATTTGAAAAATATATTTAATTTTTTTTTTTGTCATGAATTAGGGCCTAATTAATAATTATCCCAAACTCAATAGCGATAATAGATAAATAGGTTGGATTGAATTGCCTTTAAATGAAACGATATATTGTGTTTGTATCAAGTCTCACCACACGGTGGCGTCAATAACACATACAATCAAGGAGATCAAGCTTGGGGATTGGAAGTGTTCATTGGAAAAAAATAAACTTCTATTTTTTATTTACACACTGATATAAATATGTAATAACTGTGTAAATAATCTCAGCGCGTGAAGATTTTACCCTTTAATTGTAATTTCATGGTTCTGGTAAAATACTAATGTTGTATTAATGGCTGTAAGTTGTTTAATCATTTTTATCAGAAATATGTGGTCAATATGTATCATAAATATTGTGTGGAAATTATTAGATCTTAAATACAGCAATAATTGAATACATTATATAATAACATTAATTGTATTTATATTTGTATTATTAACATAATATATACAGTCATATATATATATATATATATATATATATATATATATATATATATATATATATATATATATATATATATAAATAATGTACATATAAAATATCAGTAGAAGTGTTAGTAATTTCAGTAGTGGTAGCAATAGTACTATTATTAATTTTATTTGTTTTGTTTTAATAATTCATTTTTTTTAACCAATATTGGTATCATTATTTTCTGCCCAATCAAAGGCTCAAAGCTTCTGCAATTGGAAAATAAAATGTTACAATAATATGAAATATAATTCACTTCCATTTTATTTGCACGGAGCTACAAATGCAAAAATAGTTTATTTATTTATTCATTTATTTTACTTTTTATACGTTTATAAATATCTAAATAATAATAATAAATAATGCAAAACTAAGTACATATGTTAACAATAACAATTATAAAAATATTAATAAGTAAATGTATTTAAAATGTTAATAATAACAAATGTTAATTAAATGGTAAACACACAATAACAACAATAATAATAAATCTGTAAATATAATACAAATGTAAATAATAATGATACCACTACTATGGATGGATGGATTGATGGATGGATGGATAGAGGAAGGGATTGATAGATTAATAAAATGTTAACAATGAGGATACTACAAAACAAACAAACAAACAAATAACATTAGAATAAAGTCGGAGTGCGCGCGCTCCTGGTGACCGAGCTGGAATCTGTGAGCGGCATCCCCGTCCCGCCCCCTAGCGGTCGATCAGTGTCGCGGTTGGTCGGTCTGTACAGAGGCGTGCTGCTTTGTTGCGCTCTGATTGGACGCTTCGGCGTCGCTCAAAATAACTGTTGCTACCATCAGCTCTTCAGTCCGGTGACAACTGCGCGTGAGGTTTCTTCTCAAGTATGCAGCAGCAGGAGCAGGATCATCATCATCATCATCATCATCAACAACAACAACAGCAGCAGCAGCAGCAGCAGGATCAGAATCAGGATCATCAGCAGCACGCGCAGTGGAGATGTGGAGGTGTAGAGATGTTCTCCAGGCTGGAGGTGGAGGAGGACTGAGCTCTCGCGCATTCCTGTGAATCTCTCCGCAGTAGAGAGTGAGTACATGAGTGAGTGAGTGAGTATGATTTCCTTTCACGGTCTCCTCCATGTATTCATCTGCTGTGATGATGATGAGAACAAGGATGAAGAGCGCGTTCGGAGGGTTATGCGTTAAAACGTCAGGAGGATCGATTATGGTCTTCACCATCATCTTCATCATCATATTATTATTTAATGGGGTTTTTTTACGACTGTTAATTTGTGTAGTGATAACACCATCCTGGCTGATCATGACGCTCGAGCATTCCCACATCCTGTACTGTGTGTGTGTGTGTCTATGTTGCAAAAATATGTCTGAGATGCCATGATCACACCTGTGTGGCTGGTCAGGTTCTGCTGCATGTGCCTGGTTGTTGCAGTGTAATTCTGCTGTTCAGCACAGTCTCACACCTACGCACTTCCAGCCTATTGCGTCGCAAACCAAAACAGAGTTGCAACACTGAACCGACTCTCTGACTCGGTTCCGCGCGCACACACGCACACACTTCCAAAAAAAAAAAAAAAGGGGAAGTGATCAAGCTCAATCCGAGCTCAAGATCAGCCCCTGTGTGTGGGCTAAAGGGTCATGATGACATCATGTAGGTCATGGAGAGCATCGAAGATGATGAAGATTTAGACCTTTGATGCTCCAGACTGCACACGAAACCCAGCAGAAGCCCACAAGGTGCAATTAGACCCTGGAAGACGACTGCTGGTGTGACTCACAGCCCAATCATTAAGAAGCGAAAATACCTTAAAAAAGAAGAAGAAGAAAACACCCTCGAACACGTCGAACCTGAAGAACAGCGTTCAAGGAGGGCTTGGAATTCCAGAGGAATTTTCACACAGCACTCTAATTACTGACCGGGTGACAAACATCTCAAGGCATGGATCATCTCAGGGCCTGCAGCTCTGCATCTCTGGAATAATCCCAGGCTTGATTTATACTGTACATCATATGTTCACGAGCACGTCACCATCATAAAGTGTGATATATCACATATAACGAAGATCCCACGGGAGTTCCCTCAGGGTTCCCCCAGGGTTCTTCACATCCACAAAGGGATTCTACAGCATCTAGATGCCTTCCTAACCCAGATTAACGCTTCATCGAGCATATCAGTGAAAACGGGGTCACATGATTGCTGAGATACCTCACCTAGATCATTCAGTGTCCATTTTTTGGACCTCAATTAAGACATTATCAGGAGGAAAATCTTGAAATCAACCGGAATCATAAATTGGAGGAAAGAAAAAAAAATGGAGCCCACACAAAAATAACCCCAAACTCCGTTTCATTCCCTGCTCATCATCTCAGCCACCTTTTGCTGCACCCGGAGCTCCACTTCTTCTCTCTTTCTCAGCGTGGTTGCTCAGTCCAGCTTCTCTGGTGTTGCGTCGCACAATCGGGAACGCCACCAAGAACCTATTCGCGCTCGTTCAGGCTTATATAAGGTAGGAGGATGATTCATCGATTAAACCGAAGTTTAGGGGTTTTTTTTTCTTCTCATTCGTGGCCTTTCGAAAAAAATCGATCGTTACGGAGCAGAAACGTCGTCCTCTTTCCAAAGCTGTGATGAAAACCCTCAATCGGTGCATATTTACTACGCGTGCACCTGCCATACGTCCATTCGGTCGGTTTCCGTAGGTGCATCTCCTAAAACTCAGTTTTTTGCTGCACATATTTGAGAAGGTTGTTACAGGACTGTGGGGTTAAACATTAATAGAGCGTAAATACTGCTTGTATATACAACATGGAGACTACTGTGATTCACGCTCTTGACCTACTCAGCTGCTCCAGCTACCAGTCAGACTTACTCCGAAAGGGGAAAATGTACGTCAGATGTATTGGGATGAAGGAGTCTTATGTGCTCTTTCTCCAAACTGACCAGCAACTTGGAGGCCCTTGGACACCGTAGCATGAAATTTTCCAGACCAGTGAGAACCAAACCGGTTCTAGAATAACATCATCCCTGCACACAAATCCAGCTCCATGTTCTACAGGTTCTAGAGGTTCTTGGAGTGGAAGATCTTGAGTGGCCTGCTCTACAGTTTTAAATAGTTCAACCCTATTGAACACCTATGGGATGAATGTGAACTGAGTGCAGAGTCACATCATCTACATCAGTACCTGGACTTTACTAACACCATTGAGGTTGAATGAGATCTCCACAAATCTCCACAAAATCTAGTGGAACATCTTCCCAGGAAAGTGGAAGAGTTTATAAGAGCAAACGGGGACTAAATGTGGAAAACAAACAATCTGGGGTTCATATGAAGCTGGTTGTTACGTAGATCTCAGGACCCGAGTATCTACTTGAACCCCCCCCACATTCTAAAGGTTTATCTCACTAATAGCTTTGTTCCCTCTGCAGCATCACCACTTAACAAAGCGCCGCCGAATCCGATATTGACGGACGTAACTCTTTTTTTTGTCATATTAATGAAAGCACTTCAGCTCGAAATAAATTTTGAAACAAAGGCTCGTCTATCGCTTTGTCAGAGAAGGAGAATTTATTCCTTTCATTCTGTGCGTTCGCTGTTTCTTGGTAATAAACCGCCTCGAACTTCTTCCAACCGTCCAGTTTCAAAATGGCTTCGAATTATACTCGAGTTTCCTGAACAAAAGCGATGGACGCGTTTCGTCTGGTTTTATGCATTTTAGATCCGTTACCCATTCGATTGTAATGGGATTTGATCGCTTGGTGGGAAAGGCATTGGATTTCCGAAGTTTTCGAAGGTCGTGAATTCAAATCCAAGCCACACCAAGCTTCCTGGGCCCCTGAGTAAGGCCCTTAACCCAATAGCGGCTCAGATGTATGAATGAGATAAAGTTGCTCCGGTTCAGGGCATCTGCCAGAGAAATGTAAATGTAATACACTATTTATTCGAATGTATGAATATCAGAAAGATATCGTTACGAGCGATTGATTTAGGACGAAATCCAACAGCACATATTGCGATAATGAATGTCTGTGGTGAACACGAGGGGTTGATTAAATTATGAATTAATAAAAGATTTTATTTGTTATTGTGCGTTAGGTAAAACGGACTATATAAAGGATGGGAAAATGAGAGAAGAAAAGAAAAAAAGGAGAAAACGTGAGAAAATATATTATGTACTGATCAGTGGTATTTAAAAAATATTGTGCAAATATATTTCCATGTGCCCACTTTGTCGTACTTGTTATTTTTTTATGGCTTCTTTCTAGTTTTTACCGAATATCAAAGATATAAGCAACTTTTACTCTCTTCTCAAATACATCAATGATTCAATGTGCATTCCTTTTTTTTTTTTTTTTTTTTTAAACTCCACTATATTTTAATTGCCAATGACTGTTACCAATTATATTTTGCACCTCTGTTGAGGACGTCGTTAACACTCCTCTACCCACATCTGCTGCCTGCGAGTGACTTTTTAGCACCGCTGATCTCATTTTCATTCCGAAAAGAGCTTGAATAAATTGCGAAAAAATGTCGAGAAGCAGATTTTGTTGAAGTTGAATAAAAATATCGTTTCTATTCAGCTCTGAATATTTGGTTTTACTTCTACTTTGTGACATGATACTGTGATTTCCATTTGTTAACTGAAGAACCCCATTGCTTTACTGCTTTGTCTTATGTCTGTATTTTTTTTTTACTGGTATGCTGAAGAAGTTGTTATGTTATTGGTTAATGCAGTGTTAAGGTGTTAAATTTGATTTGTATTTTAAGAAATCGAGTATTTTTGGCTTTTCACCAACACGTGTCTTGGTGTTGAGGACGAGTGCATCTTTGATCCTGTGTTCAATATGAGTGAAATACTCAAGTTGTGTTCAAATCAGATACTCGAAGACTTTTACTCAATTCATATTGGAATTGGTGACATTTGACTTGTAATGGACTACATTTTGCAGTCTTTTTCTAGATTTTAACTCAAGTTTGATTTTCACATACTCTTTACATCTCTACAAATGAATTGGGAAGAGTTTGTAAAACATTCCCTGTACCCCCCTGGACTTCCTCCACAAATTTCATATTAAGATCATGTGGATGGTTGCCTTCAATGGACTGGTGCCCCACAAATGCTATGTTATGTTCTAATCTCTGGATCTGCTCCAACCCTGACCAGGATAAAACATTTACCAAAGATGGATGAATGATTAACAGTGGAAACTAGTTAGGAATTGCAGAGTTTGACACCTCTGAGTGTGGTATTATTGTTATTCTAATCTACCACCAGTCTAGTGCCTCTTAAATCCATCATCCATGACCTGATCTCTGGGAGTGGTACTGTCCAGAAGATTTCTGGATTCATTGCAGTATGTCACTTTCGAATCAACAATACAGATGTTGACCAAAGGAGAAAGTAAATGAGGTTGCCTTTGACACCCAGTACAGGAACTGGATCAGCTCTAGGTATGGGTTCTTGTGCTGGAGAGACATGATTGGTACAAGATGTACCGGTGTAGGTGAGGTGAGGAGTTCTGAGGTGCCATTCCAATTCATCTCAAAGGTGTTGAATAGGGTTGAGGTCAGAGCTCTATAGCAGGAGATCTTCCACACCAACCCATGTAAAAATGTATCTTCCTGGAGTTTGTGCACAGGGGCATTGTGGAACAGATTTGGGTCTCCTAGGTCAAGTTAAGGGAAACGTTAATGCTACTACATCCAAATAAAATTGTGTGGCTTCAGCTTTGTGAAAGCAGTTCAGGAAAGAACCACATATGGCTGGTGTCCTAATACTGTTTTCCATATAGTGTATTTAGGGCGAGGAGTGGAATTCTACTGAAAATTCTATTGATGATGAACTTAAATGTTGATGATGAACGGGGTTCTAGACTGTGTACTGTAGAAATTGTGCACGATCGAGGTTATTGCATCTACCGTAAGAGAAGGCCACCAGGACCTATGGCATGAAAGAACCTGAAGGCCTAAAATGAACAAGATGTGGACCCCCTGCAATGGGGACATAGAGGGTCAGGTAGTGCTGGTTCAGAATCTTGTGTCCTGTCAGGATTTTTTTCATTACTTCATAAGCCACACTGTACTTGCAGGACGACTTTGGCATGTTTAGAACGCAGTCTGTAGCTAAATATGAGGCGCTAAAAGTATGAGGAATAGATACTGGCCATCATGTCTGTTGAGGATTGAAGCTTTTGGCAGTTTATCCATATCTTTAGTGTCTGATTGTACGCCAGTGGCTCCACAAATCCAGGGCTGCTTAAAAAAAAAAAACAAGCTGTTATTCCCAACCTCTTCCAAGGCACTGTGACAGAATGGCTCTTAGCTGGCCTCGGAGGCATCCACCTCCATAATCCACCTCCTATAAATTGCAGGAGGGGCTCATGGTGTCTCGGGATTGCGGTACTTCTTTAAAGAGCAACCTGAGAGTTACAGCTCGGAAATAAACCCTCTTATCGAGTGGGATTAAACGTTAGCAAACCCCAGGACTTTGTAGCTCATTGTGAGCGTGGTGCGGTGGCCAGTTAGTGACAGCTTTTAATTCCTTATCAATCTGCCCAGCTTGTGCGCAGGAATTATATATCAAAGGAAATAGATGGTGGGTTTTGTCAAACTCGCACTTCCGTAGCTTGGCAATGCAGTGTCTTACATAAGGTATTGGAGCACATAGCACACACAAGAGACTAGCATTTCTTCTGACATCTGATAGATTATTATGCACTCCATGTAATGTGCCGTCCTCCTATTTAGCATATGTCGAAGAGGTTTGTTAACAAGCACTGGGAAGGTGGTTGCGTGTGGCGCTTAGAGGTAGTTGAAGTGCTGCGAATGCCTGTCCTGCTACCTGGTATAAACAAGGTGGTAGGTCCTAAGGTTCAAGTGTTATGGTAATTTGCTGCCCAGGAATCAACTTCCACCTTTTACCTAGTTTTTTGGAGCATAAATTCAGGTAATGCTTAGAGGCAGGGCAAAGGACTGTTTTACCAGTTCTGTACTTTTGGAGAATTCCCAAGAATTCCTTTTTGCTCAAGACTCAAAACAATAATGTATCCATGAATATCATCGTTAGTTAATACTGATCAATTTGGTGGCATTAAATTGAGCAATTGTGTAAAATATATTGTTTGGGGACATGATTTGTACTTTGTTTCCATTCCCCTGGGGAACATAGTCAACATATTAGCTCGTGTAATATAGTATAATTTTAGCTAGCTGACTTTCAACATTCTTCTGGCAAGTTGTTCCACTGGATTTTAGAGTCTGCTTGTGGTCATTTTTGGAGATTCATTCAGCCAAAAGGGTGTTAGAAAAGACGAGTACTGATGTCGGTGAGGTGACAAGGCCCGGGGGTGCTGTCAGATATTCGAGATATTCCACTCCAACTATATTTGGGTCTCCTAGTTCAAGAGACGGGAAAAGGTCATGCTATTGCATCCAGAGACGTCTCCAAGTTTGTGTTAAAAGTTTGAGGAAGAACCACATATGGGCGGAAAAGTCAGTAGTTATTGGATATAATGTGTACCATGAAACTGAGGTTTTGTTTTTAGTTGTACAGTCTTCACTGCATCAAACAATCCAGGCTTCGCTTGGAGCAGGGAACGTTTGGTTGTTTTTGTTTGTTTGTTTGTATCGAACGTGTTTGAATTGCTGTCGTAGCTTCTGAGTAAGTAACTGAAGCATTATTGGATACATGTAATTATTCATAACGATACGTGATTTTTTTTTTCATATTCAAAATACAGCATTATTGTTATTAGAGGCCAAGCGTGGCATTTGCGTTGGGTTTGTCGGAGCCGATTCATGGCCGACCCTCTCGCACTGAACGGCACGATGCCTCTTGACGGTGCGAATGAGCAGCATGGTGTTCTTCCGCTGCCTTAGCTTACAGAAGCCAACATCTGGCAAAGAATGCATACTGAATTCGCTGCATTCCTCAGTGTGGCGCTATATATATATATATATATATATATATATATATATATATATATATATATATATATATATATATATATAAAAGAGAAGGAGAGAGACATAGACGCGAACACATGAACATATTATTACGACTTGACATTTTCAGAGCAATTAAGCTCATCTGGAGTCAATTACTTATGTTTAGTACTGTATACATGTGTGGGTGACATCGAAGACGATGTTCTTGCTTGTGGGTTTGACACACATGATCACTTTTCATGCACTGTGACTAATCCCGATGCTTTTTAGCAACTTAAAAATGACTCAAAACTCAAAACAAAATGTCATTTCTTTTTTTTTTTTTTGCTCTCTTTCTCTCTCTCTCTCTCTCTCTCTCTCTCTCTCTTTCCCTTACAGTCCTTAAAGACTTTCAATATCAATTTGTATAATGAATGAAAATGAAGATTTGCTGATTGTGCCATCAGTGGGACTCGATTAATCTCCAAAAAACAAAACGGGCGATGCGGCGGCGCTTTAGTCTGTCTAGGTGATTCTGCACTATATACCCGCACTGCATTATGGGACTTCGAGCTCAGCCTCCCAGTTCTACTATGGATTTTTTTTTGCAACATTAGTATCAAGTAGGGGTGACCACGACTAGTCGAAGGTCCGATGCTTCGATGATTTGACTACCAATCTCAGGGTCAAATCTGAAACAAGGCTTATGCCATTTTGTTAATATATACGGTGCTCAATGTCTTATTTTTACATAGAACTACCGCTTTTCTCCCAGTAAGTTAATATACAGCCTGTTATGATAATGCTGTAAATAAAATGTAAAAAGAAAAGAAGCTTTTAATAAATAAATATATTTACGTGCGTGACTAAATACTACCCCCCCAACCCCCCAGAAATTTTACTTTCCATGGTCCATGAGCATCTTAGCGGCAGGAATTGAAGTATTTATCAATGTCTGGGAGATTCTGTTCTAATTTCATTCTGTAAATTAATTTTTAAAGGTATTTGTAGTGGCGCTCTCACCGCTGCGGCCCGGGTTCGATCCCCGGTCAGGGAACCAACCCCAGCCATTAGGGTTGCACAAGCCTTAGTGCCGGTCCCAAGCCCAGATAAATGGGGAGGGTTGCGTTAGGAAGGACATCCAGCGTAAAAACATGTGTCAAATCAAACATGTGGATGATCCGCTGTGGCGACCCGTAATGGGAGAAGCCGAAAGAAAGTTATTTGTAGCGCGCATTTGCACAGGCGATTTAGCTGATTTAATTTCATTTGCAGACTTGTGAAATGCAAATCCGATCATCACTAAAATCGATATTTGTGCGACGTTCCGTACATCTTGGCCTTAATAGAAACGCAAGATTCGACTATCAGTCGACTACAGGCGAGATTTACGATTCGAATATGTAAATCATTAGTCACCCCTAGCATCAAGTATTTATTCTTGAATTAATTCTAGTTGCCTTATTTCCTCGTCTCGTTTATTGTTTATTATTTGCAGTAGTTTGCCTTTAGCCTCACTTAAGCATTCCATTGTACAAACTATCACTGGCATTGGTACATATGACAAATAACCTTGAAACTTCTAGCCAGGACCTGGCATTGAACAGCCTTTTTTTTTCCTTCTTTCTGACAGCTTTGTGTTTGTTCCTCTCCCGGTCTTCATGACACGATCGTGGCTCACAGTGTCATTCCTTATGGTCATATTTTATAGCTCATGATCCCTTCTTCAGGTTTGTATTCTGCATTTCGCCGGCTCTCTTGTGAAGAAATCCCACCCGAAATGCCTTTTTTGCAGAATATTTTTCCATTAAAAGCAAGCGGTATTTTCCAGCCTAGCCAAACAAGTCACTGATATTTCAACAAGCAACTCTGCACTCATGAGTCACACAAGTGTAGAAAGAATTTATTTTTGAAATCGGATCATTTTCTGGTAAATCACCGAATCGGTGCACTCCTCGTAATCGTTCAGCAGCTCCAGATGTGTGTGTGTGCGGAGATTAGGCTGGATAGAACCGAGTCACCTGACGCTGAGTCAGAGTTACGCAATGCTTTTCATTCAGCGGTGACCTCAAAGCTCTCGCGCCACTCACTCACAATTCAAGAAGAGGCATGTTTACCTCGATCAGGAAGGAGAAGCAGGAGGAGGACGACGAGGATGATGAGGAGGAGGGGTGTTTTTTGTTTTTTTTTGTTTTTTTCTGAAATCTGCTTCCTCTGCAGAGAGCTAACAGCAGCAGGAACGCTGCGAGAGACCGAAACGCAACAATGCAAGGCAGGGAATTAAAATCTCTTTGTCAGATGAGACAAAATGTGCATCGGGAACCTACAAATGGCTGTCGCACTGTAGATTTTACAGTAGGTGCTTTTGAAATATGTGTGAAGAAATTTCGATGTCTCCCTCGACCAGAGGCAGGATGACATGACATCTTAGCACCTCAGAGTCGATGATGTTTTTTTCTGTTAACAGCTGTTTTATGTCATTTTGTTTGACAGTAATGAAGCACTAACCATAATAAAGTCAATATATATTTCTCAAAATACAAAATACTCCAGTTTATGGACACCTAATCAGAAGATTGGTCCACATTTGGTTCCCGTTTGCTCTAATAATAACTGGCACTCTTCTGGGAAGATGTTCCACTAGATTTTGTGGAGATGTCTGAGATTTTATTCAGCCACAAGGGTGTTAGTAAACTCAGGTACTGATGTACTGTAGGTGAAGTGAGGAGACCTGGAGTGCAGTATTTGTTTGTATCTTTTTTTATTATTATTATTTTTTTTTTTTGTCATTGACCAGGTCATGTGGAAGTGTTCGTTACGCGGTCTCACACTGGAACTGTATGTTACATGCAGCACGTTTAGTCAGTACGGTGATTCCACTGACTGCTTCCAGCCAATCGGAATAAAGTATTCAGACAGACCATTGTATAATAAACAATATTCTAGAAGCAAGACAAATATACTATTCCAACAGGACATTTCAAGTCTCAGGGTGGAAATTCAAGCAATGGTTATTCTCACTGTGTTGAAAATGTACTGTATTGCCTGGAATTTCATTTTGTGGATTTTAACCCGGATAATTAGTAACTCTATGAACAAATCAGCTACTGTAGGTTAAACAGACAAGAGACAAGATAAATGGATAGATAGACTGAGGCGCTGACTCAGTGACAAGTGGACGAACAGACAGACAGACAGACAGACAGACAACTGAACAGGCAAAGTAAGGTAAGTATGAAAGATGAACCAAGAGACAGATAGATTGATAGATCAATAGACAGACAGACGGACAGACAGACTCAGGCAGGTACAGAAGGCAAACTGAGACTGAAAGACAGACAGACAGACAGACAGACAGACAGACAGACAGACAGACAGACAGACAGACAGACAGACAGACAGATAGATAGATAGATAGATAGTGTCAGACAGACAGACAGACAGACAGACAGACAGACAGACAGACAGATAGATAGATAGATAGATAGATAGATAGATGAGTTGCCCTTTTCTGTGGCTATATCACAGACGGTGTTTTCTTGGTGGTCTACGTTTACATGACTAATAATAATAATAATAATAATAATGTCAACTCTTTTCAGCACTTACTTATTAGAACCGTTACAGTGTTATGATGTTTTGCGTGATGTGTTTGCAGAAGCCAGAGTGCCCTTGGAGGACGTGTGCAGGATGTCCAGTGGGACATTTTGACTGAACCCCCATGCCCCTCTGTAACCCAGAAGACGGCCTCTCACTCTTATAAGCTCCGCCTCTCTCTTGGCCAGCCACCATTAGTCTTGATGAGGAACCCTGTCATCGGTGATGTGATGAACAAGTTTGAGGTGCTTGGGATCGTCGGGGAAGGTACGAGAAATCAACTGGGTTTCAAACGTCCCTGTTGCCTTCATTCTGGCTACAGTTCAAAAATCTGTGTTTATTACCAATTCTTTATTTTAGTCATTAATTAGTGTCATTCAAACATGTATTCCGAAGCGTTTGATGTGAAGTCATGTGATGTGTGAAGTCATGCTGACGGTGTTTTGAAAGAGATGCCATTAGATACCATTGTTTTATTCTGGGCAACTTCAGAACAAGACAATGCATCATCAAAAACAATAACAGTAACAAGTGACAGGAAGGTGACAGATTCAGCAAATCAAGCAAAGAATTCACACTTACTGTATTATGGAAAAGGCGTCTCTACAAGGACTGGAAACAATGGGGTGTAAATAGGGCAAAGTAATTAATGGATGAACACGGAACAGGCACACACAATAAATCAGATTGAACCAAACTGAAATGGACCCTCAACAAAACAGCATATCTTTTCCATGTTCCTTTTACATTTAACCCTCTTCCCCTTCACCTGCTTCCTCTTTACCCACTTCCTTTTCACCTTCTTCCCCTTCACTCTCTATATTTAACACTCTTCCTCTTCACCTACTTCATCAATCACCTTCATCCTCTTTGCCCTCACCATCTTCCCTTTCACTCTCTTCCTCTTCAAACATTCTTCTTCACCATCTTCCCCTTCACTCTTTTCCTTTTCACCATGTTCCCCTTCCCCTTCTATTCATTCACCCTTTTCCCCTTTACCATTTTCTCCTACACCATCTTCTCCTTCATCCTCTTTACCCTCACCATCTTCCCTTTCACCCTCTTCCCCTTCATCGATGCCAAATCCTTTTTTTTCCTTTACATTTTTGTGTGAGGATGTGAGAGAGGGTCTGGGTTCTAAGCTATTCAACTCTGATGTGTAATGAACTGAGCGAGGAGACCGCCGGAGAGGCCCGATCACTGATCACTGCACTACTGAGGTACAGCAGCGTTCACACTTTTATAACAGTTACAGACAGACAGAAATACTCAGACAGACAGACAGATTGATGCATAGATGAGTCGCACTTTTCTGTAAATAAATCACAGATGGCGTTCTCTTGGTGGTCTACACCGGCATGACGTCACCACCTGAGGTGAATTTATTTATTTATGTCTTTTTTTTTTTTTAACTGTACATGACCTCTTTACTGTTTCATTCTGAGAAATCTGAGCTACTGACCCAATCTCTTCTCCAGTCATCGACACTGAGGTTTTTGGTAAATGTACAGGTGTCACTTCACCTGCACACAATCGACGTTATTGGAGGGTTTGTTGGGGTATAACCGTTTGCCTCAGTGACGTATAGACACTGCAGTGGAAGCGATCAGACGACGGGGTGTTGAGTTGCGTTGTATTAATTGCTGTTTTCTAAACGACGGTTGCAGAAACACCAGCGAGCCTTGTGTAATTATTGTTGCACGGTGGAGTAAATGAACAGGGATCGGGTGGATTTTTTGACAGCGTGCCATGTTGACACGTGTGTGTGTGTGTGTGTGTGTGTGTGTGTGTGATGAGTTTTAATTACGACCCTGTGGCACTTTCAGCAATCAAGGTGCAAGAAGATGATAAAAACAAGTGCTCATGGTGGAACTGACTCTCTGCTACAGCACTACAGGGTTGTGTGTGTCTGTGTGTGTGTGTGTGTGTGTGTGTGTGTGTGTGTGTGTGTGTGTGTGTATTTTACCTCATGTTTTGGCAGTGATTATAGCCTGCTGTGTATTCAGCTGTCACAGGAGCGGATTTCTTTCTGTTTTTGGCCCCGGGCATAACCCCCTCTTCAGGGCAGCTCGTCTCGAGCGTAGCATTATTAGCCTCGGTTTATTAGCATACTACTAATAGAAATCTGATTCGGTCAATGTTGTGTGAAGTGATCCGGTAGATGGATGCAAATAAAATAAAATTTCCCTCACACGTACTGCTTTCTGCTGACTTACAGGACAGACTCAAAAGTTTGTACGCCCCATCTCAAAGCAGGTCTTTTTATTTATGCTATCGAGTTCTCAATAAAATAAACGTTATATTCTTTATTTGAACTCCTTTACCGTATTCCCGATCAAGACTCTGACACATGGCCACTAATGCCATTATTTACATTTCGATAACACACACACACAAAGAGAAAATTACTCATACAAAATAAAACAAATGTAGCATGTCCAGACTTTTGACACTGATTGTTTTGCCGTCATGCAACCAAACCGGTCTATGAATGCCACTTTACTTTTTTCTTTCGTTCTTTTTTCTTTTTCCTCACTCAGTAAACATGCCAAGTTAGCTACACTATATGGAAAAAAGTTGGTGGACACCTGACTATAAGATTGTGTGCATTTTCAGCATCCCATTCCACATTTATGCTTATAATGCCCTTCACTCTTCTGGGAAGATGTTCCACTAGATTTTGTGGAGTTTTGTGGAGATCTCATTCAACCACAAGGGTGTTCTTGGGAGGTTTGAGGTTCAAATGCTGTATATGAGGCCATTTAAAATCTTCGAGTCCAACCCATGTAAAACGTATCTTCATAGAGCTGGTTTTGTCATGCTGGAACAGGTTTGGGTCTTTGACAAGTCTTTCTGGTGTATAATGGTGTACAATGGTGTCTTTCTGGTGTATAATGGGGTAAAATGGTGTCTTTTTGATGAATAACAGTGTCTATTTGATGTATAATGGTGTCTTTCTGGTGTATAATGGTGTCTTTCTAGTGTGTAATGGAGTATAGTGGTGTTATTCTGGTGTATTATGATGTTTTTCTAGTGTATAATGTTGTTTATCTGGTGTATAATGGTGTCTTTCTGGTGTGTAATGGTGTATAGTGGTGTTTCTCTGGTGTATAATTTAGTACAATGGTGTTTTTCTAGTGTATAATGTTGTTATCTGGTGTTTAATGGTGTCTTTTGGTGTGTAATGGTGAATAATGGTGTTGTTCTGGTGTATAATGGTGTCTTTCTGGTGTTTAATGGTGTCTTTCTGGTGTATATTTGAGTATAATGGTGTATTTCTGGTGTATAATGGTGTCTTTTTGATGTATAATGTTGTATTATGGTGTCTTACTGGTGTATAATGGTGTCTTTCTGGTGTATACTGGTGTCTCGCTGGTGTATACTGGTGTCTCTCTGGTGTATAATGGTGGTTCCATCATAATTGAGGTGTTTCGATAGCAACACAATTGACCTGCTAAGCAGAAGTTTAAGATAGTACTGATTAGATTAGATTAGATTGGGTTAGGGTTAGATTAGTTTAGGTTAGGTTAGATTGGGTTAGGTAAGGGTTACATTAGATTAGGTTAGAATAGAGACACCACTTTCAAAATGTCTCTTTGTTTGACATAAATGTCTTTGCTAACTTCCGTCATCTCTCTGACCCGCTAACGCCGCCACGAGCAGTCATTCACGCTTCACGCTGCATTGAGCCGATGAGACTGGAGGTGCACTCAGGCATCTCTCAATCACTCAGAAGACACACACACTCCAGATAATCTCACACGCACTGAAAAGCAGCAGAAATCGGGTCGATGGTGAGTTGATCTGATGAGCTTTCATACAGTATCAGGAGCTATGAACATGTTGATGTCTGATGATGATGCTTAAGACATTGGATTTTGGATTGGAAAGTCACGAGTTCAAATTTCAGGACCACCATGCTGCCATGGCTGGGTCCTTGGACAAGGCCCTTAACCCTCAACTGTTTGGTTGTATGTTGCTCTGGATAAGGGTGTCTGCCAAATGATGTAAATTTAAAATGTAAGTAATACTGCTGTAATAACCATTTAAGTGGAATTGTTGCTAGCAAGAAGTGACCTGATCAGAAGGTCCAAAATCCTAACCACAGAGCTAGAAGGTCTCGCATTCAAATTCTAGCACTGTCAAGATGCGAATGCTGGGCCCTGCTATCACTTTAGATCTTCTTATTTCAGCTGCTCCTATTAGCGGATCATTCGTTTTCATACCCCCACCCCTGTCCTCTACATCTGCCTCTTTCAAACCAACTACCGGCATGTCTTCCCTCACCACATCCATAAACCTCCTCCTTGGTCTTCCTCTTTTTCTCCTTCCTGGTGGCTCGATTCTCAGCATTCTCATACCAATATACCCCATGTCCCTCCTCTGCACATGCTTTGGATAAGGGCTGTAAAAATATATAAAGGATTGGGTAATTGCTTATCCAATCAAATTGCTGCCAAAACAAATCGCCATATCACACTGTAATGGATTGCATGTCATGAGTCATGTTCTCTGTTTGATATCTACAGCAGGGTAAATCTGATTACTTTCACCAAAAAGCCCAAAGTGCCTCCTGTAACTGTACGTGCTCCTGCTGGAGGAGCAGCATTAAAAAGCCTAGCAGACACTTCCTCAGCTGGCTTTTCCCTGGAGTGACTTTAATCAGTTTAATTAGGCCTTTGCCGTTCAACTGCTAATGGAGTTTTAGGCTGAGCTGCGAGCGCGAGATGAGACGCGTTTGATGCTGAATGAAGCCTCGTGATTAAATCTTAAAAGCGGAAAAATGTATCTGACTGCTGGGGTGAACTCGGAGCAGCATGAATCCTTCGTGAAATGACATCGAAGGGAAAAAAACCTGATGTTTATTTAGTCGATAAGAATGTCTTTAGGATTGCTTTGTCTACTGTACACAATCAATAATTACTCAACGTTCTGTCCATAGGTTAAAGATATTAAACTCCGCTCTGCATTTTTATTAGAAGAAGAAAACATTTGATATATTTTTATATTATATTATATTATATGAAATTAAATTATTGCAACTTAATCGCACCTTTTTATTTGTTCTAAATGTACCTTAAATTAAACCTTCAAGTTTTTAATACTCTAATCAATATGGGCATGAACAAATATAGATGCTTAATGCAAATGTATGTTTATTATTAGTGAAACCAAACTCAACATAGAGCACGGAGAGAAAATATTCTTCTAAATGTTTGAAAGTAATTATGGTGTTTTAAATTACAAAAATCCAGTGGTGGGTGCTCAGGGTCTGCAAAACCTTCTCTGCTGGCCTAAACACTATCAGAACCACTGACCTACATTTACAACCTAAATTCTAATATTTGTTTCATGAAATTGTATTAATTTTTTTCCCAACAGTTTATTCTCTTCTTTTTGTAGCATTTCTCTCGGCTGCACTGCTTCCATTACGTGTATGTGGATGTTAGATTTTTTGTCCAATCAGATTTCAGCCTCTATGTGCTGTCATGTCAATCTAATCTGCCCAGGGCCTTCACAATCAGTACTGCTGGCCTTTTTACCTTAGACTATATTAGCAATAAGTCTGTTTTTTTAACCAATCAGGTTTCATATCCGCCTCACAGGGCAGAAAACTGTTCTTCATGCTAATGGCAGATTTTTTTGATGAAAATAAAGTTGTGTATTCATGTGTCTTTAAAAAATAAATTGTTTTCAAACTTTTGATAGCCACTACATTTAGTAACCGTGTAAAATAGTGTTAACCTGAAAATAAACTCCTTTCCTCACCCAATATACTGTAACTGCTGAAAGCCCTCTAATGTATGCACGAGCTCGCAGACGCCCACGATTGGCTAACCCGGCTCTAATCGACAGGAGGAGAGAGAGTAATGGCATCCTTCTGACCCAGACTGCACGGCCAATTATGCTCTTTCAGATTCCCATTGATTCCTATTCTATACCCAGACAGCGAGGTTACGTAAAGCCTATTCCATATCTTGAACTGCATCTAGCACACACAATTGCAAGGCACATAATGAGCAGGAGTTTGCATGCTTCGTTAGCGCGCTGTTATCGCGCTGTTTTTTAGGATCCCACACCACATATAGCCCCGCTTTTTCCTGTTATAATAACCTCGACTCTTCTGTGAAGATGTTCCACTAGATTTCGTGGGGATTTGTGTTCTTTCTGCCACAAATCACGTACTGATGCAGGGTGAGGCGAGGAGGCCTGGGGTGCAGTCAGCATTCCAAATCATCCAGTAGGGTTGGAGCTCTACAGCAGGAGATCTTCCACTCCAACCCATGTAAAGCATATCTTCATGGAGCTGGGAACAGGTTTGGGTCTCTTAGTCTTTCAGCTGAAAGCCATCCTGTAGTGATTCTAAATCAAACAGGGGTTTGTGGTGGATCCGGAGCCCATCCGAAACGCTCACTGTATTGAACTTGTTTTGATTGCCGCTTGGTGGTATCTACTTATCACCAACATACAGTTCAGTGTCCAACCCAGCCATAAGGGTCGCACAAGCCAGTGCACATTTAGTGCCGGTCACAAACCCGGATAAATGGGTTGCGTTAGGAAGGGCATCCAGCGTAAAACATGTGCATTACAAACCTGAATTTCATACCGGATCGGTCGAGGCCCGGGTTACCAACGACCGCCACAGGTATCGTTAGCCAACAGGGTACCGGTGGAAATTGGGCTACTGTTGGCCAAAGGAGGAGAAGGAGCAGAGGCAGACGTCTGGTTTGGGTTGGCACTTTCATTGGTACCATGACTGGGAAAGGGAGAGAGGGGCTGATCTGATGAAGTGGAAAAGGGTAGATATGTTGTGCGTTCTGGAGACCAAGTGGAAAGGGTCTAATGCGATTGAGATGGTTTGGACATGTGCAGAGGAGGGACATGAGGTATATCAGTAGGAGAATGCTTAGGATGGAGCCACCAGGAAGGAGGAAAAGAGGAAGGACAAGGAGGAGGTTTATGTAATTTGCTGAGGGAAGACAGGCGGGTAGTTTTTTTTGAAAGAGGCAGATGTAGAGAACATTGTATTATGGAGACCTCTAACAGGAGTGGCCAAAAAAAGAAGACAGTTCAGCATCTGTTCAACAGCAAGCAGAACCTTTAGAGAGGAATAAATGATTGGTGAAACTCTTGACTTTAACTTGCCACAACACACGTGGCCTTATTTGCGCACCTCTTTTGAAGTAGTAGGGTTGGGCTCAGGAGAAAAGTACCTTAATAGATAACAGTGTTGACTCATTAAAATCATTCTATTAATAGATTTTTGTGCTAAGAGTCACAGAGTCTTTTCACATCAACTAAGTTCATTAATTAAAGAGTCTTGTGACAAAAACAAAAGGAACATTATACCCACAATAAATCCTAGTACTTTGGATCCTTAATTACATTTGAAGGCGAATACTTTTGTAAGTGAAAGTTTAAAGGGAGCACTTTTACACAATTTTACTGAGTAACTATAGATGTCCTGTCAGCGGGAATCCTCCGTCCTCACTTGCTCACAAGGCTCACTGAAGGTTTATTCTTTGTTTTTTTCATTCAGGCTTTGCCCCCTATGTTGCGTTGGTCTAATTCAATTTCCAGGTTATCGCTTGGCCTTTTAATGTCGGCAGCATCGTGTTCTCGAGGAGCTCGAAGCGCTCTAAGCTCCCTGCTCCTCAGGGAGTTTTTGATTTGTGCCACAGATGTGCTGATAGGATCTCTTCTACCGATGCCTTCTGTGCCCCATTTACACACAAACAATCACAAACACACACAATTAAGCACAGACGTAGACCTTATAGCACTCACTGACCCTATATTATAGTCCTACAGTATATGTGCAGCCTTAATGGTGCCAGGATCGTTAAAACAGTCAGAACCAGTGCCAACTCGCATGACTCAGCTTTTTGTTTTGGAATACTGCGAAGGACGCTGGGTCCGTGGCGTCAAGTGGGTTCCCCAGAGTGCTGTTGTCTTTATTTACCTGAAGAATGCAAATGGTTCAATAGAGGTGACCCCATGCAAACAAACACATCGCTTGTACTCGTCGATCAATCAATTGCCTTGTTCACCAAAGGTCTTTGAACAGTTATTTTATTGCAGGGTCAATGTGCATGTGCATGTGTGTGTGTTTGTGTGTGTTTGCAGGTGCTGATGAAACTCTCACCTCGATGATGCTTTAACACTTGATAACTGTGAACTGACACGTTATATTTACCATTTAACATCTTTTCTCTCTCTCTTTCGCTTTCTGTGTCCCATGCAGGAGCATACGGAGTCGTGCTCAAATGCAGACACAAGGTAAGACCTGAGAGCTGTTTCTGTGTTTGCTTCCAAGGCTTTTCATTCATCTTTAAAATGTCTTTAGTGCTGCTATTTAAAGTAATGTTTCGGTTCTTGCTTAGGCGAGAGGCTCATATTCGCAGGTTGGCTTTCGTGTCGATTTCGTAACGAACCGTGAAAAGATTCCTCGATAACATACAATCCCGCAATTCCTTCAAATTTTTTTGCCATTCCAACATCTTCTCAACGCAATCACTTTAATCACCAAGGTGTGTTCCAATCCTAAAAATTAATGTGGGGTCAACCTTGGTAACAATAAGAACAATTGCCCTGCTATTACAAAACTCGAAACAGGAAGTAATATGAGGTGGTATCAAAAAGTTTTGAGACTAACGTTAGTAACTGGTGCTCTTTTACGTTACCAAGTTGGAAAGCAAGTTTGAACACTGAGAAAACGTGAAATTTAGCTTGAAACTTGGCAAATCTGCCAAAGAGAAGTTTGACATACAGCGTATGGAGTCGTTCGAACAGCACTGGAAGACGGGCAGAGAACTGGAAGACCTTCAACAAATCTGACCCCCAAAACCATTCGCCAACTTGTGCATGATGATCATTGGAGAACAATCCACACAATCTCACTTCCACAACCTACTCCCCGGGTTTGTCTCCTGCGGACTTCGCCTTGTTCCCAAAGATGAAGATCCAGCTCACCGCTTCCACACCGTCACGGAGATCCGGCACGAATCACAGAAGGTGCATGACACACTTCAAAAAGAAGACTTCCAGGACACATTGCAGTAGTGGCAGGAACGCTGGGAATGCTGTATTGCTGTGTAAGGGGACAATTTTAAAGATGATCGTGTTTAGATTAATAAAATAGTTTCTTGTAAACAGAGCTCGTCTCGAAACGTTTTAATTCCACCTTGTACATGGCAAGTTGCACCACCTGTGTTCCCCGTAACACAGCACAAGTTTCAGAGTAGCTTTTTTGAAATAGGACCAGAGATCAGATCAGTTCTCTTGAATATTTTCGGCGTCCACATGTGATTGTCTCACACACACACAAACACACTCTGAAAAATGGGAATGGAAACTTACCACAAGGCAAGTGCACATCAAAAAGCTTGGTATTGACAGAGCTAAAAAAAAGTGTAACTGAGCGTATACTTTACTGTAATGAACGAAGAAAAAGTCCTTAAAAAGTGTTGCTGTGCGTGTAGTTTATAACCAGGTGTATTTAATCTGTATGCTGGTCTATACATTTATATTATTTGGAAGACACTCTCATCCAGATCATCTTACATTTATCTTATTTATACAACTGAGTAGCTATGGGGTTAAAGGCCTTGTTCAGGGGCCCAGGAGTGGCAGCTGGGTGTGGCAGCGGGGTGTGGCAACTGGGTGTGGCAGCTAGGTGTGGCTTGGGATTTGAATTAACAACCTTCGGATGCAAAGCCCAATGCCTTAACCACTAAGCTACCACCTCTGTTGGAAGTGGAGTCTGTTGTTCATACCTGGATATCATGTAACTACCGGAGGTGAAAAGTAACTAATTATATTTACTCGTGTTACTGTAATGTCTGTGTTTTTTTTTTTTACTCCTACTTAATTAAATAAAAGTAAAATTACAGATTTAATAATGCTTTGTTTGAAGTATTGTATTACTCTTTCCACCTACATGCCGCTAATGATGGCAACAAGCTCACACCTGTAGTGATGATCAGCTGAAAACCCCATGAGAGTTCAGTAGCAATAAATACAGGATGCACTTGACAATTCTACAAAATGTAGCTGATTTTCATGTGTAGTCACTTCAAGTGTTTTAAATAGGCAATGATGCAGTTGAGATTCAGTCATTTAACTGAAAAAGAAGAACAGTGGTAAATTCAGAGAAGGACAGGACCATCCCCCCCTCCTCCATTCTTGTCTGCGTGTCGTAGTAGTTCACAGAGCGAGCTGTAATCCTGAATTAATCTTGACGAATGCACCTTTTAATGAGGACACCTTCATGACCTAGCACTGCACAAAAGTAATGGCCTACTTTCACTCCGCTGCGAATTTAGGTCATTTAGGAATAACGTGGCCGATTTCGCCGAGCGAAAGATGACGCCTCTTTTATTTCTCGAGCACACGACACCTGTGTCGATTCGAGATCCTATCGCGGTGGAAGAGCGCCAGCAATTCGAGACGCTCTATTATTTTTTTCATGTCATGCCTTTTGAAAATCACTTACAGATCAGCAACGGTTGCATAAACAACGAAGATTATAATATCAGATCATTTGGAGTGGGGAAAAAAAGGCTTAGTAACAGTGTAGTAAGTGTTACGTCTCTGAACATCTCCGAAGAGTGAATTCTAAAGGATATTGACTCTATAAATAACTTTGGTGAAGCGGCAAGTGCCCCTGTGGCTCTTCACCCCCGGCCGCAGCAGATGGCCTCGGCTAAATCTACCCCAGCTCCATTCTGTCAACATTGGACCGGGATCCAGCTCTCAGCCTCATGCTGTATGGACCCGCTGGCTCTATACTGTATTTGGGCCATCTGGCTATGCTACTGTTGATGATGCTACTGTGGGTGCATCAGTGCATCGGTTTTTTTATTCTCTCATCAAGAAGGTTGTTTGTCAACTTTTGAAACGGCCTGGCAGCATGCTTTTGTCAACAAATGTCCTTTCTAATAGTTAAAAAAAACAAAAAACGTGTGTTTACCACTTCCTGTCGTTTTATAACCTCTTGAGAGTTTCAATGTTAACATAGAATCCGAACAGTTCTGCAGAATTCTTCATTTCCCTTGAGTGGAATACAGGTTCTTTCTCCAAATAATACACTCGTGGGTTATCAGGACTTTGCATTCTTTCATTTATTAGCATGATTCAAAATCCTATGTACTGTAAGCTAATCTAAATTTGTCATAGGCACCAAGATTAGGGTGAAAAATGTTTTTATTAAATTCAGATAAACATTTTAGCAATATTGCACAAGTAAGAGCGTGGTTTATATCGAACATTGGCACAGATATGATTAGGCACAGAGTAATATTTCTAATAATAATAATTGTAGGTTCAACTAGAATTTTTTTTTTTTTTTTTAACATGACTATAAGGTCAAATTATACAAATTGCGACTTCCTCTTTATATCACGATGATATCATCAGACTCAGTTATCCCATTTCGGAGAATTCAACCAAAAGAATTATGGGTCTTGGAAAAAAAAAGGTATGCAGTAGGAATTGAGAGATAAAAGCTTGAGAGATCTGCTTACTATTATTTTATGAGTGGAACAAACTAAATAAAAATAAAGTAATCCCACTTAACTTTGGATCCCACTTCATGTAGAGTTTGGACACTGGTAAAAACAATCACTTAATTGCTACTCAAAAAAATACCATTCCACATCAGCTGTTTCTCCATCATTAAACATTTCAAGGCTATGGCATGGAGAGTGCTGGATCTATAATGATCTCAGATGTTGAGCTATTTTTGGAGTTGCTCAGGAGCTCCTGGTTTCCACAACTTTAGCTAACTGTATAAGACTGTAGAAAGGACATTATTTATAATCACACACTCCGGTTATAGTATCCCTCACTCGCTGGTGTATTGTTTTTATGATTTAAAATCACACACTTGATATCACTTAAATGAATGGACAATGTCTATTGTGAAAAGCGCTATAGACTGTGGAATAGACTGTGGAATACGGGTCGTGCTACAAGGTTGCAAGAACATTCTGTGGAAAATCTCTATAGAAATGACAGTGTATGTGCATTTTGCTGTGTATTTTGGCTTTGAAAGCCAATAATTACATTAATCGCAAGAATATTTTCTAAATAAATTTGGTCTGTGGTGTAGCAAAGGTTAAATACCCCAAAGCCACCAGGCAATTTCAAACTTTACTGTGCTGCCCGGTGCCATGTTTCGCCAGGAATACTGGAAACCCAATTGACATTGTGTTTGTGCTTTAAAAAAAAAAAAGACCCCAAGCAGTTTACACCAAATTTTCATCTAAAACCAGGAAGCAGGTTTAATTAAGTATAAATGAAAAACGTAACTACATCATGCGAAAAACTTGTTGTGCATCTAAAATTTTGACTTGCTCACATTTCCGACTATTTTCAACAATTCCGCAGTGGGTGAAATTTATTCGCCACAACCAGCAGGGAGGTTATGGATCTCTTGAGAGATCGATGGGTTTATAATCGTCTGAATCACAAGCCTCCTGCTGAGAGAACGGACCTGAGCGAGCATTCAGTAGTCTTAAGCTGGACCTCAATCTGTTTTTTTTGTTTTGTTTTGTTTTTTTCTGAAAGTCTGCAAAACACCTTGGCCTTCAGCTCAGGGATTCAGGTCTGTATCTCCTAAAAGTGTTTCATTTTCAAATTACATGCTTTTTCAAAGAATTTTCTGAATTTCCATTCAGATTTTTCTTGTATTGATGAAACTATTTGTTCATTTGGAACGAGTCTTTAATGTGACTCAGACGAATGAGTCATCTCAGAGTGATTTGTTTATTTTCTCCAGGAGGTGCATGAGCAAATCATCGCAAAATCTCAGCAGGTTTTGTAAAGGCAACCGAACGGAGTAGTTCATCTTGTGAGTCTTCTTGTCCGAGCTGTTCGTTCTTTTAGCTAAATGCCACTATTGTTACAATAATAATGAGAGTCACGTGACAAAAGAACTAACAATACATATTGGTCCAGAAGATATGAGGTAAAGCTACTCATTCTGTTTATCGTAATTTGTCCTGTTCATAATACCGTAATTTTCGGACTATTAAGCGCACCCGCATATAAGCCGCACCCACTGAATTTTACAAAGATTTTTATTTTGAACATAAATACACTGCACCTGTCTATAAGCCGCACTACACTGAAACTAATGAACTTTACACAGGCTTTAATGAAAGACAGTGTCTGTTACATGGCTTGTATCTAAACAGTAGCCTACCAAGTAAGTCATTGTTCACTGTCTTCCTCCTTCCTTTACAACAATTTCTCTCGAGAGTTTATCTTTTGGCATCGTCGTGTGTTTAAAAATCACCATCGGTGAATCTTTTCTCCCGATGCCATGCAGCTCAGAACACAGTTAAAGTGTGTGTTTTCATGCCCGGTTGTTTTCAGCGTGACGAATGATTCACAATTCCTGTAGACAGTCCGAGTGAGCGGCAGGTCAAACGTCAGAGGAACCTCATCCATATTTATGATGTGGTGCGGCCCGATTTAGTGGGAGCGCATCTGATTTAATATAAAGAGTTTCATTGGTTCACCTGAACCCGTTCTGCAATTTCATTGGTCTAATGTTATGGGGCTCAGTTTTTTGGCTTGAAGTTTGTGAAACCGGGAAAATCCCAGGAAAAATCCATAAATTAGCCGCTTCAGTGTTTAAACAGCGGGGTTCAAAGAGTGGGAAAAAAGTAGCGGCTTATATTCCGGAAAATAAGTTATAAACACTTATAGATGATGGAGTACTGTGAATATACATTTTTTTCAAATTAAAATTAATTTTTCTTCATATATAAATACATGAAATCAGTCCTGGAGCAATCCAGTAAAGTAATGGGTTAAAAGCCACATGCCTCATAAGTTTATATTTTAAATTGAATGAAGATATCAAGAAAAATGTGATTCCTACAAACATTTATCTATGTCGCCCCTCCCAAATTTTAGGACTCACTAAACTGCATTGTCATATTTTCATTACTGGAAGTCAAAGTCAAAGATGTGTTTGTGTTTTCCAATCACTAATTTTTTTGCATGTACGTTATGTATTTTTTATATACATATTTAGTCTACAAAACTGTAATAGACTAAATGTTTACACACTTCAGAAAATGTTCATGCTCTATAATTAATGCGCTTGTCCTCTTTTATTTGCTGTGCCTTCGGGAGAAACGATACCGTTCCTCCTTAGCATCTCCACATTGCTCTTCGTCTCTCGTTTTTTTCTCTCGTCTAGCGGAATGATGTTCGCCTGACTTAAATGAAATGCCACCTTCTCGGAAACAAAAGGGAGGAAAATAACAGAGCGGTGGCTGCACGAGAAGAGCCGGGAGTGTAAACGGTCGCGGTGTCCGTGTTGCAGCAGCAAATGCGTCATTAACAAAACATTACTATTTGCCTGTATGTGTGGTGTGAATCCTGCAGAAATAGACTCGAGAGGTTGCTGCCTATATAGAGAGCCTGGGTGCATCCGAGCCTGTAATTACCCAGCTTTATAATTCACACACTGACTGATCCAGAGCCAACGGAGCTCGAACAGCTGAACACAACAGCCTCTTCATTCCCACCTAATACTAACAAGAGCCTTGTTCAACCGCGGAAATCACTACACACACCGGGGACATGCTCACAGGTTGCTCCTATCGACATCTTGCCCCCGAAAGCCATCCATTGTATTGATGCATATTGCTCTACGTCCTGCATTTTGTGTCGCAATAAAACTTGGATTTTATCGTATATACAGTATGTGGACGTGGAGTCCAGTTCTTTTTTCCTCACTGTTATTAGGTTTCATAAAAAAACTCTACAGTGGTCCTAGTTACAGATATTAGCCTGTCAAATCATTCGTATTTTTATTTATTCCCTATTAAAACTTCATAGTTAAAGCATCCCTGATATCCTGGAAGTCGCTCTTCCACATTTGAAGGCTTGCTTGGTTTATTTCCTGCATCTCCCAACACCTATTAGTGTGTTAGTCTACAAGCTTTGATCATTTCAGTTTATTTTATTGAATAATGAAGCGATATTGCACAAGCAATAAGAGAACGTTTTTTTAATCCTGAACTTCTGCAAAGCTGTGATTTGGCGTTGGGTAATAATATTGATTTTATACTACTGTGTAAAATAGTTTAATAAAAAATACATTCTATATAAAATAAGTGCTATTTCAGACACAATATGGCCTTAATTTGGCCCCAAATTCCCAACCAAGCTCAAACTATAACTTGTATACAAGGATCCATCTGTTCTAATGACCGCAATAGTGTTGTACCGACCGGTACCTAAAGCACCACGGTGACCCTGAACCAGTTTCTTCTTTAGTGTTTCCCGGAAACATTTTGGCTCACTTTGTGGTGTCGTTTAAGTAATGAAGAATTTGAAAGGATGTTTCCGCACTCTATCAATAACCAGACGTGTCGACGCATCATATTTGTAGCCTGGGCTCCGTGGCCTTGGCGATGACGCAGCGTATTAGAAGCAGGGAGGCGTATACTGTGCAGCCTGGGCGGGGTGCCATGGGGCTCGTTTTTGCTGACCTGGTCCAAATTTAATAATTTAAGGCTGTAGACAAAAGTGAAGTCCAACCTAAATTACAAAAGGAGCTTTATTTATGTGGTAGCAAAAGGAGGATTTCTAGAGGCAAACATGTCTGGTCAAACTGGGAATGTCCTCTCACACAAAAGAAAGGTTCGCATATCCCAGCGATGTTAGGAGCTGGTGTCAGACATGATACAGCACCCCTGGTGGACTGAGAGTTAAGGGCCCAAAGGTGGCAGCTTGGTGATGGCTTGAACCCCTTCAGCCTACCAAGCAGAAACCCAGAACGTAAACCACTGAGCTCCCACTGCCAGGTATTAGGCCCAACTTGGTCCTCATAGTTGGTGAGGAGCAAGTACACACCCTTCATCCCTCACATCAAACTTTCATTTTCACCAACAGCTGTCGACTGTGGTTGGATTTGAAGAGTTCGTATAAAAAGTGAGTATCAATAGCGTCCTTGACTCGCTCGCAGAGCTAGAGAGCTACTTTAAATTGAAACCCAGGGCACTACAAACCCGGACCTAACCAGGCAGCAGAATTCACTCTTGACTTGAGCTGTCAGGGCTAATTGAGTGGTGTATCAATGAACTGGACCTGGCAGCTCTCGGTGTGGGATACGGTCTGCTAGGGAGGTAATAGTTTCACACAAAGCCTCCTGTTTGTCCTGTAACAGAAAGGACAACAGGATGCTGTCCACACTGATACATTTTCATTGGAAAATGCATACTTTTCTCTCCGTTTTGTCCTTCTGTCCACACTGAGACAGTGTTTTCAGTCAGCGACAACGTAGCTTTTTAAAAACCCTTTCCAAAGTGGATCAATTGAAAAACGCCATTTTCATGAGGAATTTTTAGTCATTGATGTTTCAAAGAACAGGAAGTAAATAACGGAAATCACAAAGGTCGAAGCTTCTTACAAATTTTCCCATGCACAGTACAGGGACGTAAGCGTTTTCAGGCTTTTCAGTGTGGATGAGCAACTTTTGGGAAACTACTGAAAGCAAAAGTTTGGGCATGGATTGTTTTTTAGACGAAAAACGCAGTTTTTAAATGTATCCAGATTTTTGTAGACGTAGCCTCAGGTGTTTAATAGGGTTCCATACGGCAGATCTATTGCAGGACACTGCAATAGATCATTAGATCACTTACATTTAGGCCTTATCCAGAGTGACTTACAGTTATATCATTCATACAACTGAGCAGTTAAGGATTGAGGGTCTTGCTCAGGGGGGCCCAGCTGAGCAAGCAAGCTTAGGGGTGCTGGGATTTGAACTTGACCTTTGAGCTACAACTACAGAAGCATAGCCATGCTGGAACAGGTTTGTATCTCCCATTTGAAGTGAAGGAATGCTACCACATTCAAAGACATCATATACAATGGTGTCAGGTGGGAATACCTAATAGTGTATGTGAATAATCCTTTTTTTATCGAGCTCCTCTGTAGACTAAAACGATGTCCTACAATATTGCTAAGTATATACACACCACACAGGGCCATCAGATTTGCACTAAAATTGGACAAAGTTGCTTTCTAGCTTGTTATATTCTGTTTTATTCACCAGAAACATGGCCTCAGGAACAAATGATATTTCACTCCAGTTGATGCTTCACTTAGGCAGCCAATAAGCGTAAACAGGAGCACTTTTTTCAGCCTTTTTTCTCTTCTAATGAGCTCGACTTCTGCTTCTAAACATTCACTACAGCTGGAAGGCTGTTTCTTGTTGGTAACCAGCAACATAAGATTCTCATTGAAAGAGCTCTAAAACATTTGATAAATACATGCAACCCTTTCTACACCAATATTTCCAGTAGTTTTATTTTCTCTGTGCTCTGCTTCAGACTTTAATGTGGTATCTGATATGCTTCTGAAATGCTCGTACTGATCCTGATCGGTGACTTCCACAAACTCGCAATGAATGGATGTGGCCTGAGGAAACGTTCCCTGAAATCAATCCCCATCTCTAATAGAGATTGTCATCTCGATCTATCGAAGAAGAGGACCGATTCAGGATCTTGACCAGAAAATACACTTGGAATCAATAATAACTATAGATAATATTTGTGATTTGCACCAATGATACTTTATTAAGGCACTGGTTCAGCTCACCTTTATTTTACCTGGTCCTTCAATAAACTTTACATCAATATCAGGTTTGATTTCTTAACCTCTACATGAGATAGACTTGAAGAGGGTGGTCCCCAACTTAGCCTAGCCTAGCCAGGAGTCTTAAGAAATGGTGATCAGTATGGTGTAATATACTGTAATACTGTAATATTATACTGTAATAAAGTAAAAAATGTATTTTCTCGTATCGCTATCGTCATCACAAGATAAAAAAATAAAGAAGTCAAAAAAGTCAAAAAATCGTATCCATCCGTATTTTGAATTTTGGGAGAAATCGAGCACAACAGCACCACCATTGGTCATTAAAAAGTATACAGAATTGTATTAATTAGTTCAGACTGTACATTCATGTAGCTTAATACTGACCATTGTGTCAGGTGATTACACAGACCAACACGAATACATTTTAACATTGACTTTTTTTGTTGACGGGAAAAAAAAAACGAAGATACCTTATACAGCGGATCCCCCAGAATTGTGGGGGTTACGTTCTAAGACCCAGGGCGAGTTCCAAAAATCAGAAAATTCTAGACGCACCCCCACAACCCCCATGGCCCCTTAGTGAATTCATCTAGACATGACTTTAATACAATAATGTGTTTTTAAAAAGATTATGAAATTTGTTAGTGAAAACATACAGTGGTTTAAAATGTTATTCCTAACGTTCCTGAACATTCGGTCCCGCTGCGGATTCCCGCAAATTTTAGGATAATCCGCAACTTGCTGTTAGTTACGTTCCAAATGAGAACCCACGGATTTTCCAAGCCGAGAGTTCTGAAATGCGAATTATCGGGGGTTGACTGTATGGACAAAAGTACCGGGACACGTGACGTATATTTTTTACCAGCACCATGAAGATATGTTTTTTTATGAGCTGGAGTGGAGGATCTTCTGCTATACAGCTCTCACTTTAACCCTTTTGAACATGATGAATATGAACACTGACTGCACCTGAATTTACTAACAAAATGTGGTTGAATGAGCAAGAACCTTCACAAAATCTAGCAGAACATCTTCCGAGAAGAGCGAATGGGGATTAAATGTTAAATGGGATGTTCAAAAACACCAACTTTATGCTCAGGTGTCCACAAACGCTTTGGAAAACTGTGCATTTAATCCAACGATCTAGGACATTGGTATGAAAAGGCTTGACAAAAGAATAGAAATCGCAGCAGTCCAAATGGTTATTCAACACATGATAATTTCTGATATCTTTTTAAGGAAAATCTAAAAGTAGAAGGACCAATTACAGGAAAGTGCTGTCCAGGCTTGTTTACTATCTCTAGCATCCTCTGCATCTGTTCTTCTGTCCTAAAGATTTCCTGCACGAACAGCTGGCGGGAGTAAAAACAGGTCACGCCGGTGCTGATCCCGAATCAGACCCCGTGTCAGTGTCACCAGGGTGTGAAAGACGAAATTTCCGCCCGATCGGCAGCGTCGTCGCGCCTCGAGTAGGCTCTCGAGCCGCAGCTGTTTGCACCGCGGCAGTGTTGTGCACCAAGCCGCGTTAATTATAGCTCCGTCCCGTGAAAATGACAGGCTTTTTCACCCGGATTAATGGCACGTATTTAGACTGTCTTTCTCGCGGGATCTAAGAGCAAAATTACGTCGCGGGTTCGGGCGAGTGAAAGGAAAATAGAGCGCGTCAACGGGCGCGCTTTTAATTTCCAGTCTCGCGTCTGGAACGCGAGCGAACTGATTGATGATTGCGTTTGTAGAACATGGCGGGACGTCACTCAGGGTTTTATCTGCCGGTGTTTTCATACTTGCAAACAAATCAATTAAATGGATCCTGCCTGTCTTGTGTGCCCAGCTCGTTTCTGTGTTGTTGTTTTTCTTCAAACTGCAAACGACTTCGCTTGCCTGTCTGGCTTAATGTCGGAGCTTAAGATAATATTTCCGTGTAACAGCAGGCTTGTGCTGAGATTAAAAGGACGAGGCTGTGATCTTTGAAGCCCGGGAGCTCGGTCTTTGCAGGAGCAGATTTTAAGATGGATAATTCGGAAGGGATTTGTTTCCAACACGATGAGGCGGCGCACAAATCTTCTACCTCTATCTGCCCTTAGTGGGGTACTTAAACCTTTGACAGGACAGAAATCGAAATGATGCGCTTACTAGGGATTTTTAGATCGATCCGAAATGATTGCTCCATTCCATACTGGTGTTGTATTGACAGGATCCAGTGTTACATTTAAAATATTGATCCTTACTTGAGATGATCATTTATTTCACATGAATTGGTACTATTTCTGTTTTTGCCAGGCCTCCGCTGTTCATTATATAAACATTTGTGCAAACACCTGATAACGTGCTTTTTTGAGGATCCCATTACACATTTAGTCACTGTTTGCTCTTATAATAAGCTCCACTCTTCTGGGAAGATGTTTCACTCGATTTTGTAGCTCATTCAGCTACATTCTGTTAAAGTCAGGCTCTGAGGTGAGGAGACCTGAGGTGAACATAACGTCCGTATTCATCGTGTTCAATATGGTTCGAAAGCTCTGGAGCAGACCACTCAAGATCTTCCACTTAGACCCGTGGAAAGCAGATCTTCATGTAGTTGACTTTGTGCATGGGACATTGTCATGCTGGAAGTGAAGGAAAAATTCTACCACATCCATAAACCGGTGATGGACAGCGAGGAAGTACGGTCATTTCCGGACTATTAAGCACACCCAAATATAAGCCGCACCCACTGAATTTGACAAAGATTTTAATTTTGAACATAAATAAACCGCACCTGTCTATAATCTCATACATTTCAGTACTATGAGCAAAAACAAAACGTGACTACGGTTTCAATTCACAGCACGCGATAAGCCAACCAGGTGCTGTTTACGACTGTAGTATCGTCTTGTATGACAAGCGAGCTGTGGCGACTTGTCTGATTCCGTGTTGGATCTCGAGCAAAGAGTACATTTTGTGCATTTTGCCTTCTTTGCGCATTGTTTCGTGTCACATCAAGGAGGAAAAAAAAATAAGCACAAAAGGTTTGATTGAGTGATTACAGCGTTTGCGTATTGCGTATTGCAACACACTGCGGTTTGTTTTGTGAATCTGACAACCGAATCTCGGCGGCGAGTTAATAAAAGAACCGGCGGCAAATAAAGCGTTCAAGACTTTCTTTTTCCCGAGCAGGTCTCGCCTTGTGGTGTAAACGAACTGAATGAGATCACTGACATGTAGCGAAAGGGTTAAAAGAAAAAAACAACAGTCTGCAACCACGAAAACTTCGTGTTAGCTGAAATTATGCTAATCAAAGGTATGACACGTGAGGGGGGAAAAAAAGCCTGAGCTATAATTTCCTACTGTGTACCTACTGTAGGTGTATCTAACAACACCTAATAACATGTATCACGTGTACACGCTGTTTTCAAAACAGGCCACACACATACCACACATACTGTAATAGGTGTGGCATCAGCTTTGCTACGAAATTAATGGAGAGCCAGCGGCCATTTTTATGATCAACGCCAAAAGTTGGGACTCCTGATCTTTTCTGCCTTATGTGGTTCTTCCACAAACCGTTACTGGAAACTTGGAGGCACACAGTTGTCAAAAGTTGGAGACTCAAACCCGTTTTAGCATGACTATGATCCTTTGCACAAAACCAGCTTTCCCATGGTTTCCATGGAATGGAGTGGAATATCTTGAATTGGAAAGCTGACTGCTCCTCAAGCCTCCTTAACTCACCCACAGTACATCAGTAACTGACTTTTCTAACAAAATGTGGATAAATATTCACAAATCTCCACAAAATCTAGTGAAACACCTTCCCAGAAGAGTCGAGGTTATTCTAAGAGCAAATGGAGACTCAGTGTGGAATGGGATGTTCAAAAAGCACCAATCTTGTGGCCTGGTCTCCACATACTTTTGTTCATTATATAGTTATAATGTATTTTTTTTTAAGTTTTTTGGCCTCCAAAGACATGCTGAAGAATGGAATATGGCTGGAAACGGCAGGTTTCTCAATACGTTTGTCCATAAAGTGTGTTACAATATGACTGTACACAACTATTTTTTTTTGTTGGTTTTTTTGCATATATTTACATTTTAATTGTGAAGAGGTAAAAGTAAATTGTATCAGCAGTTAAGCTTTGTGTTTATACACTTAATAAACAATATACTTGTGGATACCTGGCCATAAGATTTGTATGTGCTTTTTGAACATTTCACATTGAGTCCCCATTTGCTGTTATAATAAGCTCCACTCTTCTGGGAAGATGTTCCAGTAAATTGCGAGGAGATACATGGAGGCATTCAACCACAAGGGTGTTATTAAAGTCAGGTACTGATGTAAGTGTGGAAACCCAACTGCAGTCATCAAGAAAAAAATTAATCCTGAAGGTGTTCAATATGTAGGGTTGAGGTCAGAGCTCTATAGGAGGCCACACAAGGGAAGGTTTCATGCTACCACATCCTATATAATCATGTGTTCAAATCCCAGCCACACCAAGCTGCCACTCCTGGGCCCCTGAGCAAGGCCCTTAACCCTATAGATGCTCACTTGTATGAATGAGATTAATGTAAGTCGCTCTAAGGCCAAATGTGTAGCAGTTTTTAAAGGAATCGCTTGATTGAGTTGCACGTATTCAGAATCGAAAGACAGATTTCACCAGTGAAGTGGAGTGTTTTTGCAACGTTTAGACGGATATCTAGGTCATCGTCGATCTGTCACGAATCTAACCTTTTTCTCGAAGAGCTATTTATACGCGTTTGAGCTCGTCCGGATGCAGGCAGCGAGCCGAGAGCGAACGCAGGTGACGACGCAGGTTTAAAGCAGACATTCCTCAGCCGTTACTGTACCACCAGATTTTGATCCTTTAGGCTTGATGACGGTCCTTTGACGTAACCGCGGCAATCGATTCCCAAAGTGCTCCTCCGCTCTGCTCTTTTTTTTTTCTGTTTTTTGCAGCCTGCTTTTAGTGGTCATCTGGACTTCCATTATCTGAGTCAGATTACAAAAAAAAAAACAACAACAAAAAGGCCTGTCAGGATCGTAAAGGACGTCCAACAAAACGAGTGTGGGATCAGCCTCCTACAGTACGTCTCGTCTTTCATTCAGAAATAATGCAAAAAGAGATTAGTCATCGTTAGCGGCTCAGCGATGGGCGCAGAGGGGAGACGTGTCCGTGGCCTTTATTCCTCGATTTTTAAACATAATGATGTCAAAAAAAAAATCGCCACCAATGTAAAACGCCACTGTAGTTGGATGAACAGCAAAGCAAGGGGGGTGTGCGTTGCCAGATTTCGGCGTTCTGACCTCTCCATTCATAATTGAATAAATAAATAAAATAAATGATAGGAAGTTCTTTTTAAATATAAAATTTGATATTAATTGTGAGGAACTCTAAGGGGAAGTGAAATGTATTACCAGTTAAGCTTTGTGTTTCTACACTATATGAACAAATGTTTGTGGACATCTGACCATCATATTGGGTGCTTTGTGAACTTTCTATTCCACACTGAGTCCCTTTTTGTTGTTATAATAAGCTCTATTTTCCTGGGAATATGTTCCAGTAGTGTATATATATATATTATTGTGTGTCCAACTTTGTGGTGACAGTTTGTTGAAGAACCACATATGGCTGGAAAATTCAGGGTCCATTTTTTTTTTTATCCATATAGTGTAAGTTACAATGTACAGTATCCATTATAAATGTTATTTAAAAATCTTATGAAACACAACCGATCATTTTTTATTTCTCCCGAGTTTATATTATAATTATAGCGTGTCCTTGTTCCTGATCATCCATATTGTTTGATTTGTGGGCTGATTTGAGCGTATAATTAGCTTTTATTTGTAAGGAAGTGAAATGAATTAGCAGTTACGCGGATCGAACTAATGTACGTATATAGACATCACCCATGTTCACAAAGCTTTGAATCTCAGTGGCTCAGTGGTTTGTTTAAAAGATCATGAGTTCAAATCCCAGCTCCACCATGCTGCCACTACTGGGCCCTTGAGCAAGGCCCTTAATCCATAAAAAAAAAAGCATTAAAAAGCATTTCTGGCCCAAGAAATGGAATTTTCTCTCCGAGTTAATATGGTTTTTATAATTGTGTCAAACATCCTCTATATTATTTGTAAAAGTAAGGATATATATATATATATATATATCTTCTTTAAAGCTATATATATTTCAGGATTTGGTTAAAACAGTGTACATTATTTATTTGAAATTCTAAGACGTGGCATTCATAATAATCATCATAATGCTAATAGTAATAATTTTTCTATATATTTTTTATTTTCATCTGCCCTTGAGAAAAAACAACTTCTTTCGAATCCTTTTCTTTCTTCATAGTCTTTTAATAGCCATGTTGCACAAATAGCACTTCATGGCAAAAAGGAAAAAAAAGCTGACAGCGTGAGATATGTATGAGAAAGGCGTTAAAACGAGGCTGGATGTGACATTCAGAGAAATAGTTTGTGTGTGTGTGTGTGTGTGTGTGTGTGTGTGTGTGTGTGTGTGTGTCTCAATCCCCACTCTCGTCTGTAAAACCTGTTCACGTCATGATCACGGACTTTCCCTCATTCTAAAACCAAAGCCAAGTCGGTTTGTCTCCATTAGACATAACATTTATGGCATTTGGCAGAAGCCCCTGTCCCAGGCGACTTGCATTACATCTTATTTATACAGCTGCTACGGGGTAAGGGGCCTCGATCAGGGGCCCAGGATTCTGTTGTGGCGTTCTTGGTTAGACCAGTGTTTAAGTGTCCAAATTTGATATGTCTTTTAAGAAATTAAACCGTACAAATCAACTGTTTTTGGCTTTTCAATCACATGTGACTTGGTGTTTGAGAACCAGCGCAGCTTTGAGCCTTCAGTATGAATCAAATATTTGAGTTGTGTTCAGATCAGATTCTCTAAAACTGTTACTCAAGTCAGATTGGAATTTGGTAAACTTGTAAGGGATCTATATTTTTACTCCGTTATGATTTTTAGATACTCTTTCCACCTCTGGAATCATGAAAACAAAGTGCGTCATCTTTAGTTCAATCCGTTCAATAGTGCATGTCAGAAGGTCAATTCCATAACCATCCCTTTCAACTGATCGCATATTTCTTTAACGCACTATTAAAGGCGTTGATGATTTCGTCACGTACTTTTCTTCAGGCATGTCCACACTGTGAACTGTCACACATAGTCACACCAGGGCGTGTAAACGAGCTACAGCTGCTGCGCATAGTTTAGTTTGCGTGTGTGTGTGTGTGTGTGTGTGTGTGTGTGTGTGTGTGTGTGTGTGTGTGGAGCCAGTTTAAGAAACGAATAAGCCTTTCAAAGTCCGAACACGTTCGCGGTAAGCCTGGGAGAGTTGTGAAGGACAAACATAAAGGACATAATAAAGTGCTCAAGTTTTTTTTTCCGGCCCGAGTCTGATTAATCAGAGTAATAATAAATATAAATGCTTGGCGTGAAGCAGAAAGGAAATTTAATAGCTTGTGTTTAGCCGTTTCACAGGCAGCCACTTTATCCCATAAACTGCATCCTTATATTTGTTTCATGACGGCGTCCATTTAGGAAGCCGGCATAGATTCCTGGCTCCGATGTTTCCCGTAAACGGATCAATTCGAAAAATGGCGTATGCGTGTTCGTTTTAAATAGTTCCCCAAAAGCTGCTCATCTACGAGGAGGTAAAAAAAGTTTAGAGACTAGGTTTGTGACATGCCAACAGATGTCACAGTCACAGGGAGCACCGAACTTTATTAGTCAGTGTGCTAAATGACATCATCAGGAGCTGAGCAACTGGTGCTATTCTGCGCTAACATGTCTGATATTAATGATTAACTAGAAACGATTAAAAACAAAAGTATGGATGCGGATATTATAACCTCCACTCTTCTGGGAGGGGTTTGCACAAGTTTTTTTGGTGTGTGCTTGTAGGGAATTGAGTTCACTCATCTACAATAGTAAGTTCAGGCAGGATGCTGGGTGAAAAGTTCTAGGGTGCAATCAGCGTTTCTGTGCTGGACGCTCAAGCTCTTCTTCTCCAACCTTCTCAAACCATGTCTTTATAGAGCTCACTTCTGGTCCAGACGCATTTTCATAGCTTTTTAGTTCCAGTGAAAGGAAACTGTAATTCTACAGCACAAAAAGAGTATTCTGTCTTTCCAAATTTAGGGAAGAAGCACAAATGGGTGTGTTGTCAGGGGTCCATGCACTTTGTGCCCTCAAGTATACATTTTCGAGCAAAATATCTCCAGTTAAAGAAGTGGGAGGAAAATATCGATCTTGTTTAGACTGCATATTTAAAATCATTTGCCTACAGGTTATGGCTTGAACCAGTTATATAAAGTCCCCCCAAAAAAAACCCAGAAGGAAAGCAGTTTTGTCCGTGAAAAGAGTGGGAGTGTCTATGTGTTTCTCTGTGTTCAGAGACGTTGGAAATAGCCTCTCGCCCTATTTCTGTGGGAGCAGGGAGTTTCTTTCTCCCTAATGATGAAAAAGTGGGACAGAAGGGAGTGAGCTGTAGAGAGAGAGGGAGAGAGAAAGAGAGAAAGAGAAGGTTTTTTGCATGGCATGAGAAAAATAGGTCGTTTTGAGTGGGACACTCCACAATGTAGCGGTTAGCAAGAAGAACTAAAAGCGTGAGCAATCGAATGTGCATTAGGGGCACAATGAGGCAAATCGCAAAGCGACCGTGAGGTAGGTGACTGAATAAAAAATAAAAAAAAGTCCCATCAAGTCCCATCGTTCTGACCGTCCTTGATATTCTCGCAACACAGATAGATGGTTGACTTCGCTCTGTCCACCCCTCCACCTGTGGGCTTGTCCTCTTTCTCTGGTCCAGACAGGACATAATTCACCCAGTCTGCTTTCCTCCCACAGGAAGGTGAGTGTGAATGTCTCCTACAGCAGGCTTTGTATTTTCTTGCAAGGTAACCATGAATCTCTGAGGTGGTTTTTTTTTAATACCCCGTCTTGTCCTCAAGCAAAAACTGTATCTGCCTATGTTTTGACCCATTGACCCATACTATGGAGGAGAACACAAACTCTTAATAAAAAACCCTTGGAGGCCCCATGACCCCAATAAAGAAACTCAAATGTATGTACAGCCGACGCCTCCGGCTCTTACATGCGCTACATTTATTACAATAATGCTTTCATGCGGCTGGAAATATCTAATGAAAGCTACCCAAGGAAGAGCGATGAGATAAGAATGGCCAGACTAGTATGAGCAAGACTATTGCTACTAAAATAACTACTCTTTGCATCTGTGTTGAGAAGAAAAGTATCTCAGAAAAAGAAACCACAATGAAGATTAGGGCAAAAAACAACAACAAATAAAACAGTCTTGTTCCGGTTTACTCCGGTATGGATGGTCCTGTGTGCACTCTCTTCCAGATCATCTCCTCACCATCAATATGCTTTTATTGACATCGGTTAGAGCTTCACGGTCTATAATATTCATGTTTGATACTCACCCTTTGCCCACCCTTTGGATGTGCTTTTCAGTCCCCTGTGGTCAATTTCCATCTGACTGGGCCAATAAATGAATCTTTCAGAACCTTTTTTTTTCCTCCATGTCCTTCTTTCACACCCAAGGCAGAGTGAGCACTTATCTGAAACGAGATCATAAATCGTCCTTCCTGCGGTAAATCACACTGTTCTAGATAGCGCTGTCGTCTGGGGCTGGTTATTGAGTATGAGTGTTTTTTTCTTTTGTGTGTGAATGTACACAGGAATCATATGATCAGTGTGAGTATTATTATCATCATTATTATCACCATCATCATTTATATATTTATACATACATATAGATAGATAGATAGATAGATAGATAGATAGATAGATAGATAGATAGATAGATAGATAGATAGATAGATAGATAGATAGATAGATGTCACGCCTACACATAAATGTATGAAAACTTAAAAATGAACATAAATATATAAATAAATGGATAGGTAGAAGGATAGACAGACAGACAGACAGACAGCTTTGGAGGCTGGACAAGAAAAAAACTTGTAGAAATCTACAATCTGTTCACCCTTTACTGAAGCTCCAGTAGTTCTGTGTGCTCTCCTGTAGAAAAATGCATCTTTTGTGCATATGAAAGCTCAGAGGTATGACACGGCTCTCACGACAGGCACAAAAACCCACCAGCGCACAGGGTTCGCACTGCTTCCTCTTAAGACTGCTCCGTTTCAAGTGGCACTCACACCTGATCAAAATAACCGGACAGAACCGTCATTCTGAAGAAAAGAACTCTATTCGAGTGCGACTGAGAGGATTTCAAACGTCTATGGCTCGAGTTCAGCTGCTCCGGCTAATCTCCTGCAGACAGGGATAGGCAGTGTGATGGAGGAATAAAGAAAAGGCAGAAAGAAGAAAGAAAGAGAGAGGGAAAAAAAAGGGACAAACACAGTATAGAGAGAGAAATTGTGAAAAGGGGGTTTAAGGAGTGAGAGGGACACAAAGAGAGTGAGAAATCGAGGTGTTAAATGTGGGTATTAATATCGAACTGCAGTCTCGCTCTGATCAACTGTACATGCTAAACACTTAGTGTAGTGTGTGTGTGTGTGTGTGTGTGTGTGTGTGTGTGTGTGTGTGTGTGTGTGAGTGAAGAGGCTTCTTCATACAGTAGTGTCAAGTGAATGCACTGACCTCTGGCCAACCCAATGCCTTTGATCCCATTTAGAGTCCTTTAGAGGTTCTTCAGTACTGAGCTACAGAGTTTCTCTTCGTGTTTGTCGGCCCAAATATCCAAAACCTGTGGCGTTTCTGTCACCACTTTAGCTTTGATTGATGATTGATTTACTTCCTGCATCAGCCGATCCGTTTGTTTTCTCACTGTATCCAAACCACACAACCGGATCGAGATCACATCTCTCAAACAGCCTCACACAGGGATGGATTCAAACACACCAGGGTTGAATTCAAACATGCTGCACGTGCAAAGGCATAAAAAAAAAAAAATGCAGATATTACAATCTACCACTCGATTTGTCTTTGTCAGAATAAAGGCACTGTACAGGTGCATCATGTTCCCCATGGTACAGCGATAACATTCCTTTGACGGTGTCACCGACAGACGATCCTTTAATTAAAGATACACCAGGCAGAGCCTTTAGGGGGCCAAGCACAATTTTAGGATCAGTACAGCATCATCAAGAATTTACAGCACATAGTGCTCACTCAAACGCTTCAAAACATAATGGATAATTTTTGCCTGCTAATCATTTACATTTATGGCATTTGGCAGACAATCTCATCTACAGCGAATTACATTTATCTCAATCATACAACTAAGCAGCAGTGGGATTAAGGGCCTTGCTCAGGGGCCCAGGAGTGGCAGATGGGTGTGGCTGGGGTTTTAACTCATAACTTTTGAATATTAAGTTACTGAGCGATTTGCGGAGCTACTTGAATTTCGATTTCAAATCAACACAATGCGATTCAGCGCAATACGATGCAGTGGAAAAAATAAGATTCTATGCAATTCAATACGGTACTAACAGTTCGCTTTTATTTCTTTGGTTCAGACAAACAGCAAATCATCAATTTACTAAAGTGCCTTCTGACTTCTAACGCATGGCCCCTTTCACCAACATGCCTTTGCAATGGAAAAAAAATTTAATTAAATAAAACCAGACCAACAGTTCTTTTCCTGTTCTGTTTCCAGGAAGTTACAGCTCTACCTCTGCCATGTAAATCTGTATTCTATGTGACCTTGAGGAACAGTTTAGCAAGGAGAAATCAAACTACATATAAAATATTGGTCAGAAATTATTGGTCAGTTTCTAAATAATAAATGTATAGTACCTCTACAATTACAATACCCGACGAAAGTATGTAAAAAATTATGCATCGCAGAACAAATGCCAATTTGTGTACAATGGACACTTTTTTTAATCAGTGCATCACATCGTTTTATTGCGATAGACCGGTGCGAATCACTGAATCTTTCCAACCCTAATATGCCGAGTTCCCCTTTTCCAAAAAGCACAGATCGATCCATTTTTCTTCAGCGATCACTCGTATTTTTCAGAGTGACCACTGTGGAGGTATAGTGTAGTGTATATACATAGTGTATCTCTAAAGCACCCTAGACACAAGAGGCTCATTCACACCTTTCAAGTTGCACCACAAGTGTAAATTCGCACGTTCGGTTTAAAGACATGTTTATTTGTCATTATTACTGCTTGTCCAGATTTCAAGCAATACACATTCCAGTAGGTGGATTGGCAACTCATGGTTGCTCCTGCCTGTGAACATGTTTTTTCCTGGTGTTTTGTAGTCGATGGGATATTATTCAGCGTGTACACCAGCCTCATGCACAGTGTTTCCGGGAACATACTCTGGCTTTGCTGTAGCCCTGAAAACTATAAAGGTAAATGAAGTGATTCCTAAGAAGATTCCAGATTGCCCAGGACTTCTTAAGGTGCACAATAATATAATAAGCTGATTATTTTCATGCTCATGAAGGTGCAGGATCTGGCAGATCGATTCATCTACCACTCATCCACGAAAGCACCAAGAAAATCTGTTCTGATTGACAGGGTCAGAACGAGGACCTGCTAACATGGCGATGTTGTAGACAGCCAGGATCATGGATCGAAAATGTTTTGTGGGTTCCGATCAACCATAGATCTGTTTTACGGCCCGAAATTACCTGGCTACCTTCTGGAAGGTACTCTGTTGATCACCAGTATCTACTAATGTCCGCAAAGTTTCATTCAGATGAAACTTTATTTGAAATTTAGATCCCAAAGTCAATCAACAATGTACCAAAAACATATTTACAAAAGTATTGGGACAACCAATTTTTTCATTCTATATGTGGTTCTTACCCAAACGGCCCCACTTGTTGTTATAATAACCTCCACTCTTCTGGGAAGATGTTCCACTAGATTTTGAAGTATGCTTGTAGAGATTTCTACTAATTCAGCCACTGTAACACTGATGTTTATGTCTGCATGCAATTATCATGTCTCGCTTTTGATGCGTAGACACACAATATATGAACGACACCTGACCCTATGATTGGTATGTGGTTTCTGAACCTCCCATTCCACATTCAGACCCCATATACTGTTATAGTAACCTCTACTCTTCCGGGAAGATGTTCCACTAGATTATGGATTGTGCTTGTGGAGATTTGTGATCATTCAGACATCAGGCAGGTACTGATGTAGGTGAGGTGAGGAGGCCTGGGCGTTCAGCTTTTTCCAATTCCAAATCTATAGCAGGAGATCTTCCATTTCAACCCATGTAAATCATATCATCATGAAGTTTGCTTTGTACACAGAGGCATTGTCATGCTGGAACAGGTTTGGGTCTCCTAGTTCAGGTAAAGGGAAAATTTCATGCTACCGCAAACCAAAGACATCCTATACAATTGTGTGCCTCCATCTTTGTGGGACACAACAGTTTGGGAAAGAATCACATATGGCTAAACAGTTCATTGATGAAACCATTGTTTTAAAATAATAAGCACAGGATAATCTGTGAAGACCTGAGTTTTTCATTGGTTGATTGTGTTATGTTTGGTTCCTCCACACTAAAGCAGGTTGTTCTTAAAGCTCTAGGGCTGAGTGTGTTGGTGTGAAGTGTACATGGCAGTAAAAGCAGGCTTGTTTGTTTATTTCTCTCTCCTCAGCCGTTAGAAGTTAGCCTCGGGTTCCAAATTAGAGCACAGCTTGGGGGCTTAGCGTCACTAAAGATAAAGCATATCCATACAACTGCACTCGCTCACACACACAAAAAAAGAGGCTGAAGTGTTAATTCACTGGCATTACACACAGACAGCAAGTGTGAAGACATGAGGAACGGTCAAATCTTCATATCATATTTTCGTATAAAAAATAGTGTGTTGGAATATATGGATGGTGTGTGGGGTCCTGGGAAAACCCTTTTGACTTCCTTAATGACTGTAAATATGGTGTTGGTTTTATTTACCTATTCAAAGGTTTTGTTCTCACGTTCTTCTCAGGTGTGTATCGTCACACGGTTTGCTTCGTCTCATATTCACGTCCCTCCCAGCAGTAATCGCGTTCGCATCTTTGCCCTCGCGTTTGCTTGTTTTTGTCTTTCTCATGAGAGGCTGAAAGTAGAACAGAGTTGTTTGGAATGAGCCAAAGTATGCGTAAATTAGGACAGAACACGCAAAAGAGACAGAGAGATATGTGTTGCTATTAGCACAGTTTAATCATCTGCTGCTTGGTTAGCATACAGTAGCAGGAGGAACATGTAGCATGACAGAAAGTACATATTTAATCAAGTTTTAGTCGATTAATTCAATTTATTTCTTTAGACCGGTTCTTGGTGTACATTTATTAAGTTTGAACATAAAACCTGAGGTAAAAAACTACTTAAATAAAACATTTTTTATATTTCCCAAACAAACACTATTACATACCATTTGTGAGAATAGAAGATTTACATTAAAATGTCAAGACATCCGTAAAAAACGTTTGTGAGTGTATTTTTACAGGATAGCAAATTTGCATCAATGAATAAATGTGTAAAAATTGCATCCAAATCTTAAAATAGCACTGCTACAATATAATTCTTTACATAATGTACACTTTAACACCATATTCTCCATAAAAACACCATAACACTGATGTTGATGTCTGCATTAGCAATACGTAGACATATACTATATGGACAACAGTTCGTGGACACCTGACTATAAGATTGGTATGTTAGTCTTTATTTCTTGTTAAAAAAAATAACCTCCACTCTTCTGGAAAGATGTTCCACTAGATTTTAGAATGTGATTGTGGAGATCTGTGTTCATTCAGCCAGTTTTGTAAAGTCAGGTACTGATATAAGTGAGGTGAAGAGGCCTGGAGTGCAGTTAGCATTCACATTCAGTGTTGAGATCTTCCATTCTAACCCATGTGAAGCATATCTTCATGGAGGTATTATCATGCCTCAACAGGTTTTGGTCTTGTTCAAGTGACGAAAGTCCAATAAAATTGTGTGCCTTTTTGTCTGTATGAACCATATATGGCTGGAAAAGTCAGGTTTCTCAATATGTTTGTCTTTATAGTATATCTTTGAAAAGTATGTGGTTTAATATGTTTGCAAAATATGGTTTAATTGTCTATTTTGTTTTCTGATAACCACCTTAATCATGTAAGTGTCTCCATACCTCAGCGCTGTGAGAAGAGCTTTTTGTTTAGTGGGCCTCAGCGCTAGAGCTCCCGGGCTAATGAAGTGCAATAACGGGTGTGTTTTTCATTACGGCCCGCTGCTGGGGAACGTGATTGTGTGGCGTAACGGCCCTCAGAGCGGCAGCTTCATCCCTAATCACCAACCTTTCCTTTTATTACAGGAGACTAATGAAATCGTGGCTATTAAGAAGTTCAAGGACAGCGAAGGTAAGATGCCGGCACTAACAGGCAACGAAATCATACAGAGACATCTCAGAGATTAACGGGAAAATGCCTTTTATTATACTTTTCCAAAGGTGTCCTCGGGTTCTGCTCCATTTCTTCAACCTCGAAGTGATTTATCAAGCAATTATAAAGTAATTACAAATTCTAAACCTTGCTCAGATTCCAGATAAATGACCAGGTTACTGTAGGACAATACAATTTTTCGAAATCGATCATTTATAATACTGTAGCACGCATGTTTTTTAGCCGAATGATTCAAATACAATTAAAAATTTAACATAACTAACATAAAAAGGCATTTTCTTAGTTGTGTGTTTTCTGTCTTTTCTTTTACGTTTTATTTATGCCACTTTATACCACTCCTAAATGATATTGTTTCGTAAAATGTTACCCGTATGTCAGTGTGTCATGTGTACTGTGCTGAGAATGTGACTTGGAATATAACATATTTGTTATTTGATTTGTAAATTTTATGATATATCAGTATTACAAGCTGAATTTGGTGTTTTAATTCAAAATGCACGTCTAAATGATACTCTTTTAGCCATATTCGAAATCTATCCCCCGAGCAAACACGATAAAAAGAACATCAGCCAGAGAACATGCCTCAAGTTCAGGTGACTGACTGAAAAGAACATCTTGGCTGAACTCTCACTTCAGATGTAGAATTGTGTAGCTTGTAGGCTTTGAGTCCCACTCTGAGGCTTCTCTGTAGTTTAATGAGCTCAGGTGGGTGGGTATCTATGCCGGACGGTCATAGAAAATAACCAGTAGCACTTTTCAGATCCTTGCATACTCACTTTATCTTTTTTTTTAATGTCTTCATGTTGCTCCTCATGCAGAGAATGAGGATGTGAAGGAGACGACGATGCGGGAGCTGAAGATGCTCCGCACGCTCAAGCAGGAAAACATCGTGGAGCTGAAGGAGGCGTTCCGGCGCCGGGGGAAACTCTACCTGGTGTTTGAGTATGTGGAGAAGGTACACACAGGGATGTGCTCCGTGGGGCGCTCCAGTTCAGATCAAGTTTTTAATTTATTTTAGCATGACAGCTGTTTGGTGAAATACATTTACTTACCCTGCAAACAAATTCGTAGGTGTCTACACTAATGATGCACATATACAATAACAGAGTGCGGAATATTTCATTGAATTTTATGTGAAAAGAGTAACTGCGATTTTCCTGTGGAAAAAGAAAACAACCGAGACCGTGATTCACTTCAGCTAATAAATAGAGGCTTTACAAAATACGCATGTAACAGCCACACATCACAATATAACATGCTCAGGTCCTCACTTTTTATTATGTTCTTATTTAGGTCCTCAGTTTTTGTTATGTTTTTACTTAGATCTTAGCTATTCTATCTTCTTACTCAAGTCCTCACGTTTCTAAAGGTTTTTTCCTTAAATCGTTACTTTACTTCATGTTCTTACTCGAGTGCTTACTTTTTGAAAACGTTCTAATTATGGTCCTTACTTTTCTTTTGCTATTCTAAATATTGAAGTTTTTACTTCTGTCCTCACTTTTCAGTTTTTATTCAAGTCCTCACTTTTCTTTATGTTCTTACTTTATTCCTCACCTTTCTAAAAATCTTCCTCAGGTCTTCACTTTTCATTATGTTCTTACTTAGGTTATTTTTTTTTCTTAATGTTCTTTCTCAAGTCCTCACTTTTCCTTATGTTCTTAATTTGGTCTTAATTTTCTTTCATAATCTTATTTAGGTCCTCACTTTTCTATATGCTTTTACATAGAGTCCTTTTTATTTAATAAATAGAATATATGTATATGTTATATCTTGAGGTGCTCTCTCCACCTGCATTGACGACAATGTTTTGTATTACTTTACTTTCTCAGAATTGTGTTTGTTATATTTGGGCATTATTGTGTCGTTTTTGCTCCTGCCGGTGTAGAACATGCTGGAGCTGCTGGAAGAGCTGCCTAATGGAGTGCCGCTTGAAAAAGTGAGGAACTACATCTACCAGCTAATCAAAGCCATCCACTGGTGCCATAAGAATGACATAGTGCACAGGGGTAAGGGAACGATTCAGTATTTTTAAAACAATTTGTCAAGTAATGTTAGACCATTGGGAAGTTTGTAGTTAGAGAGTGAAACTGAGTTTCTCAAGGGCTCACTAACAAACCTCCACTAGAGTCTCGGATAAGAAAAAGTGAATAGTTTCTAATGAGCTTCAGCCTGTATTGTTACTTTGAGCTATTTAATATGGTGCATGTGTCAGAAAGGCAGCCTTTTTTTGGCTTGAATGCAGGACTGCAGATGCTCAAACTATCAAGATGACCTAGTAAAGTAAAATCAGCGCTGCCAGTGAGCTGCGCTTTAACTAGGCCATTGTGGAGGAGCTGCGTGTGAAAGCTACTGCCCCACTTGCAGGCACCCTGTGTTTAGGCTCTCAAGCTCTTAAATGCTACAGCAATTGTTTTATTGGTGCATCGTAAGAGAACTCAAGGAAATATCACAAAAAGGATTATAATGACACAAATTTGAAAACCACCTACATCTATAAAAAAGCACTTCCTACATCTATAAAAAAGCACATTGAATATTAACGTATATATTGATATATTGTGTATTAGGTTCTATTTGGTTTAAATCAACTTGTATTGATATTGAAATATTTATCTCAGCCACTTTAATCCTGTGTTTTAGTGTATTTACATATTTTTACAATATTATGGGTGTGGCCATCTTGGTCAATTACAAAGAACTTTTTATTATTTTGATCAAGATTGTAAGAGGCTTAATTTTCTATGTGTTCTTATTTAAGTCCTTACTTTCCTTAAGTTTTCACTTAAGTCCTCACTTTTACATTTTTATTGCTTACATATCTTATTTTTGGTTTATGTCCTCACATTTTTAGAATTTACTGTCATCAGTAAATATTGGAAAGACTTATTTTGCTCAAATTTCTATACTTTTTTACTTAGGTTCTCACTTTTCTTATTTGTATTGCTTAGGACCCCACTTTTCTTTTCTTTTTTCGTGTAAAATGTACTAAAATCTGAGCTAAATATTTTCACAGTGTGGCCATGTTAGACAAAAAGAAGTCCAAAAATGTTTATTGCTTGGGTCCCCACTTTTCTTATGTTTTCACTTAAGTCCCACCTTCTTCTTTTTTTCATCACTTTTCTTATACAGTTTACTGTAATCAGTGAATATTAATAAAACATTTTCACAGTGTTATGGCAATGGCCATGTTGGTCAGATGGAATTACTTTTTAATTATTTTGTTCAAGATTGTAAGAGTTATTATAAGAGTCCATATTTAAAAGTGGCAGAAAATGATAATGAAAATGATAATATAATTACAGTTTGAAATAAAAGTAAGTAATATCCGCCATCTTTTTTTTTGTTTACATGATCAACAATAGATTAACAATCTAACTTGACTGCTAAATGCACTTCAGTAGTGCTGGCAAATATGTATTTTGGAAGAATGTATTTATGTAAATAAATGTGTAAACATGTGCGACCTAATTTTCTTCTCTTTTCTCTATTTTTTCTTGTCTTGCAGACATTAAGCCAGAAAACCTCCTAATCAGCTCAGATGATGTGCTCAAGCTGTGCGATTTTGGTGAGTTTGGCTTTGAGAAATGCACTCTGCCTGAAGATGGTGTAGTTTTTGGATGTTTGGTGCTCATTAGCAGTGTTAATGATGCAGATGTGGAATTCACCCATGAAGGTGTACAGGAATGTAGGTTAAAGCTCACCTCCACCTTTTTCACTCACAAAGACCCAGCATGGGTATAATAATGTAAAGTGCAAAAGCAAAATCACTTCAGAGAACAAATCAAGGCTGTACTCTAGTTTGATTGTGTCGTCAGGGAGGTGATGAAGGGGGCAACTTAATAACCACTGAATAATTCATGAATTTTTTTTTTTAATTAGTTTCACACTGATGGAATTTGGCAACTGCTCTGAAGAACACTTTTTGCACCATGAGTGAGTGGGTAGCACTCGTTAGTGGTTTGCAGTATCTCTGGGCAATCACAGGTTTGAATCCTGAAAATGCCACAGCCAGTGTTCATTCTTTCTGTCCTGTCAAACACGGTGACACCAACCAATTGTGAAATCATGTACTGTATGCAGAAAAGAGTAAAAAGCTATTTCCTTTCAGATGACCAAATCTAAAAGATTTTCTTTCTTTTGAACACAGACATAATTGCAGATAAGGTAGAAAAACATTTGAGTATATCTTTTAGAATGGATGAAGTAGATAGGACTATCACACAAACATGTTTAGCTGCTAACAATTGACCAGTTGGAGAAAACATCGAAGCAGTTGGAAAGAGTTTTTAATATTTTCTTAAGTTTCATAATGTTCAAGATTTAAGATATGCGCTCTTACTTAAGTCCTCACTTTTCAAATTGATTAATCTGTAAAAATCGGAAAGACTTTTTTCCTCAGGATTGAAGGAGTCACTTTTCACTTGGGTCCTCGCCCTTCTTATTTTTATTGTTTAAGGCCCCACTTTTCTTATTTTCTTTACCCAAGTCCTCACATTTTTTGAAGAATTAACTTAAATCTGTAAATATTAGCTAAACATTTTTACAGTGTGGCCATGTTGGATAATTGGAAAAATAAGAAAAGTCTGCACTTTCGATATGTTTTTATATGTCCTCCCTTTTTTTTTATACAGTTTAGTAGAAGGAGAAAATGATTTAGCCTGAAGAACATAGAGCCTAAAGAGGTAAATGTAGCAAATAGCAAGTGGAGAAGTAACCAGCTAATACTGCCAAGTATTAGTACTACTCAGGAACACAATGCTAATAGATATTAAAAGAAATGCTAATCATAAAAAACAAATAGTAAGTAAAGAAGACTGGATCACCAGTTTTAGATAACAGACAAGATAGCATGTTCATGTACGAGAGATGTGGAAGATCCAAGCGCACACACATGTACAAGTATTTCCCATTACCCGGGTGATTAGCAAGGATAAAATAGAACCAGTTCGCTTTCAAATTTACATCTTGCACTTGATTTCACATGAGGATCACACACTAGTAGTGATATAACCGGACAGTCGGCTGTGCACCTGCTCAATTCCAAACACTGTTTGACAGCTATGCTAAAGCACCCTGACAGCTTGTTTTGAGGTCTAATGCAACCGCAGACGTGGACAAAAAGCATAAAATACGTACAAGCATCCACATGTCCACACATGCAACTCTTTGTTTACATTTGAAGCATTTAGCCTAAAATGCTAACTATGTACCTACAGTTTAAATAGTGCTTTCCTGAACTTGGTCTACTCTCTGGGTGTGATTTCACATGCTCTTTACATAGCTGCTTATGTTTTTTTTTCATGTTTTCTCGTTGTCTTTTACCTCCCAAGAACATATAGGCAATGCTATATTGCCGTTAGCATTCCTGGGACAGGAAGTAGCTTTATCAAGCTAGCTATTGTCAAAATTCTGGGGCCTTTTTATATATGATTAGCGGAGAAGGAAAACACGTCATAAGATGCCTACACTTAGCATTAGCCTTCAGGTGATTGTTGAGTTAGTTAAAAAGCGAGTTGTTAGTTAAAAAGCGAGTTAAGTTAGCTATAAAGCTAACTAGCTTGAGTTCGGTAATCATTGGCTCAAACTGGAACACAAAGCGAAGAAGTCAACAAGTGTTACAGCTTCTTCAAACTAAGAGGATCTGATGTTCACGATCCTTTTTCTGAGAATTCAGCATCGGGGCTAATTTCACACCTTATTAACACACTGCTCTTTTCGCCTCTGCGCATGTGTGTGTCTATGTGTGGGAGTGTGTGTGTATATGTGTGTGTGTGCTTTTGGCGAGATACAGCAGGTCCTCTGTCTCACACGCCATATTGAGGGCAGGACGCCAGTCATGGTCTGTTTAAGCTCCAGCCATTTTGTTTTCAACTGCAGCATGCGGGAGCAGACTGCATACACACACACACACACACACACACACACACACACACACACACATACACACACTGCTGACTGCAGACATGTGGCATTGTTTCTAGTTGGAAATGAAATGGAAACGTACACAGTGATATGCTAACAGACTGTCCTTCATATGCGATGTCCTTTACTTTGTAGGAAAAACAAACACAACTCCAAGGATGAAGGAGCGAGTTAATAAGCAATCGATTCCTTTCTTTCTTTCTCTTCCTGTCTTTTTGTCCATGTCTCTCAGGGTTCGCACGTGACCTCTCGGAAGGGACGGACGCCAATTACACCGAGTATGTGGCCACCAGGTGGTACCGCTCACCTGAACTACTGCTGGGGTCAGTTTCCTCCCTTTCTCGCTTTGTGTGTGTGTGTGTGTGTGTGTGTGTGTGTGTGTGTGTGAAACAGGTCTCCCTTTGTCATTCAGAGTGCACTCAAAATGACCTTTACAAAGCTTATAGCCACCAGTTTAGCTCTGTGTATAGCGCAGGTACCACATACCTCCTTACTAAAGTACTAATTAACTCAGACTGATAATTGGTAGCTCAGACTCATCAGAAGGTTGTGAGTTCTTCTTTTATCCCCACCAAGCTGCCTAGCAAGGCTCAGAACCCTGACCAGCTCCCCAAGTCAGAAGCACACAATTAAACAGGACGTCTTTTGGATGTTAGCATGAAATTTTTCCTGTACCTAATGTATGACACCCAAACCTGTTCCAACATGACAATGTCACAAAGCCAGCTCTATCTATCTATCTATCTATCTATCTATCTATCTATCTATCTATCTATCTATCTATCTATCTATCTATCTATCTATCTATCTATCTATCAGTCAGTATGTCAGTATGTTCGTCCATCCTTCAGTCTCAGTTTGCCTTCTGTCATCGAATTGCTTTGGGGTAAATTTTTCACACTGACTGCACCCCAGGCCTCCTCACCTCACCTACTGTACATCAGTACCTGACTTTACTAACACCAGCCTTGTGGCTGAACAAGCACAAATTGTCCCCAAAAATCCAGTAAAACCTGGGATGTTTAAAAACAAGCACATACTAATCTTATGATCAGGTGTCCACAAACATTTGGCCATATAAAGTATATATTTTCATTAGCTTTGAAACGCTTTTGCAACTCTTCACATACGAGCTCCAGAATGTTCCTACATTTAGAGTGCAATGAGGACGAATGGAGGACAAAATCAAGACAAGAAGCCTTAACTGTATTATTTCAGTCTTTGAAAGTTTTTTTAGTTGTCTCTCTTTTTCTTTTTCTCCCTCTCTCTTTCTCTCTCTCTACTTCTCTGGGCTTATCGGTTTTATTGATTTGTTACCACTGTTAACCACCACAGTGAGCAGTGTGGCTATTTACAGTAAAGTGTGAATATGCATATGCCCACACACACACACACACACACACACACGCACACACACAGTTAAGAGGAGAATTCAAGGGTAAAAATAATGCACATTTACTGAGGGTGAGCCATATGGCAAATATACATATCATGATCCTTGAAGAGATTTTCACGCTGCATGATTCATAACTGTGATTTGTGTGTGTGTGTGTGTGTGTGTGTGTGTGTGTGTGTGTGTGTGTGTGTGTGTGTGTATACGTGTTTTCTGTTTTTTTTTTTAGAAAACGTGCAAAAATAAATTTGCAAACAATGTTTAGGAGGGGAAAAGATTCCTCCTGCTGCCGATAAGCAACAACTTATTTTAGGTTTGTGCATGTCGCATGCCCTCGATCTGTAGAACATGTCCAGGATATAACCTTCTGCCAGCACAGTTTTAGACTGAAATCTCTTGGTACTTTGGGAGTTCATGAGTTTAACCAATCACCAGACACTAAGTGTTATATATAGACATTAAACATAAACACCGTGCACACCGTCATGGTTGTGGTTTGAGAGGTGGCAATAGTACACACATCCTTCACTCAAGTAGAAGTGCAGATACTCGTGTTTTAAAAGACTCTGGTAAAAGTTGAGGTTCTGACTACACTTTTTCCCTCAAGTAAAGTACACTGTTTTAGTGTCACGCTTGTAACTGAACCTTACATCATATTAATATATTAATACAAAAGAACTTCTAATGTTGTTACCTAATGAATGTTTCCTGGCTGAACATCCACCATATAGAACATGAGCAGAGAAAAGATGATGATGATCATGTGATCAGGAATGTCTCTGTTCTCAGTCATGTTTACATCACTGACTCCCTCTGCCTCATTCACAATAACCGAAGTAACGAGTCTGGTTTGAAAATGTAAGAAGTAGAAAGTACAGATATTTGTGTAAAAAAAACAAAAAACAAAAAAAAAAATATTTATACCAAAAAATTCGACTTAAGTACAGTAATGACGTATTTGTACTTGATTTTTATCCCATCTGTAGTTTTGACGTTGTGAGGACTCAGCTTTTATATAAAAAAGAGAGAAACTGACATTTTTATACTAAAGCCCACAGCTCAGTATTTCTAAGATTGAGTGTAATTGCTAATTTTATGGCACCTGTAGAAAATTTCAAGTTCGGGTTTATAACTTTTCCACAGAAGGTTTCCTGACTGCGCTGCACAAACCGATATCTTCGCCTGATGCCAAGTCTTCTTAAAATCAGCACATTTAATGTGATGAGCAGTTCCTGAGTTTGGAGAGTCTGGACTTATATATCTGACCTGAATGACAAGTTAGCAAGCTAGTTTAGCATGACAGCCCCAGACATCATTCGCTGATATTGACATATACTTGCTCATATTACGTTCTTCTCCAACAACCGTTACACACATGTTGAGTTCATGGGGCAAGGGTAGCTCAGTGGTTAAGATGGTGGATCAGAAGGTTAGGAGTTCAAATCCCCCCACCTCTGAGCTGCCACTGCTGGGCCCTTGAGCAAGGCCCTTAAGCCTTAACTGCTCAGTTATTTAAAGGAGATAAATTATGAGTCGCGCTGGATATGGTCTTCCAAATGAGGTAACTGTAATGGAGTTAACAGGAACGTTATCTTGCTGTAACAATGTTTGAGCCTCTTAGTTCCATATGAAGAGATATAACATTGCAGAAAGCTATACACATTTGAGTGTTCTAACCCTGATTTACTCTGGAAAGTCTGTGTGTTTCTGTCCCAGAGCTCCGTACGGGAAGGCAGTGGATATGTGGTCGGTGGGGTGCATTCTGGGTGAGCTGAGTGACGGACAGCCCTTGTTTCCAGGCGAGAGCGAGATAGATCAGCTCTTCACTATACAGAAGGTTCTGGGACCCCTGCCTCCAGAGCAGATGAAGCTTTTCTACAACAATCCCCGCTTCCACGGCCTACGGGTGGGCTCCTGTCTATCTCCAATGCTCGCTATTCTTGTTCTCGTTCTCGCTCCCTGTCCTTGATCTTCTCACTCATCTCTCCAAACACATTCTCTCTCTCTCTCTCTCTCTCTCTCTCTCTCTCTCTCTCTCTCTCTCTCTGCCTGGGTTTTTGGTTTTGTGACTGATTGGATTAAGGTGACTCATGCATAGTTGTTGAGCATGTATGTGTTTGTGTATTGCAGCGTTTGTGTGTGCGTGTGAATGTGTGAGATGCTGGCTCATACCTGCTAACAAAACCCAAGAGCAGGCCGCTGTGCCTGACTTTCTTCTTCTTCTCTCTTTCACGCTCTCTCTCTCTCTCTTTCCTTCCCTCTCTCACACAAACTATGAATCATAATCACTCCTGTTATATCATAACCCACCAGCTTTCTGCTCTTCAGCTGTTCTACTAGTAATAAAGGAGGAAGAAGGTGTGTAGAAAAATTGGCAATTTGTCCTCACAATCACATATGGTCCAGTTCGAACTTACACCCCGAGGAAATTAGCTTTGTCATTGTATGAATGCTAATTTAAACCTGAACTTTATAGATACAATATAAACAGTATAAACAACAATATTTTCCGGATTTGCATTAGAAATTTGTCTGGTCAGATTGTGACACAAATATGTTGATAGGACAATCATTAGCAAGAAAATCACTCGAACAAATTGACACTGGAGGAAACCGGAGGACCCGGAGGAAACCTGTGTAGGGGTGAACGTGCAACAGAAGGTCTCATAAACAGTAGTTCAGGTTAGAACCAGGAAGCCTCTGGTAGCAGGGCACCGATGTATTCAGTTGTAAATGTGTATATTTTATATGTATACGTTTTTATTCATGAAATAGAAATTTGTCACAGTAAACAAAGAATTTTGCAATTCATTTGGAAAGGTTCAGTAAATCAAGTAAACGTCAAAATTTCTTTTCATCACTTCCTGTATGAAGAAACATGAAGAAATTATGTAAAAATTGTAGGCCATAATTTATATAAACGTCTTGATTAATGTCTTAGTAAATAGTAGAAATGGAGGTTTAATAGATAGAAACAGACAAATTTTATACTTGCCTTCTATTTATTTGCACACAGTTCTTTTCCTTTCAAAGAACATTGCTAGTTTATTGATTAGCATCGATGTGTCCTTTGTATTTTTTTTGGCTTTAACAATGAAACATACCTTTAACCACAAGGCACCACAGCCCTCTTTAGTGCTTATTGTACAGGATATATACATATATCTGTGTGTTTGTGTGTAATCCCATCTTCTTCTCCCATATGTAGTTCCCGACAGTGAGCCACCCACAGACTCTGGAGAGAAGATACCTTGGCATTATCATCGGCCCCATGCTGGACCTAATGAAGGTAAGAGCCACCAGAGCATCAAACCATGTGTGTATGCATAGAGACATGTAAAGTCACACCTCCTTCACTAGCATTGTTGGGCAAAGAGCCCAAGTCGAATCGGCTCCTTGCGTAATGGAGCATTGGTTCTGATTGCCAATGTTTGCCTGGGTTAGTATAAAAGCATGAAGGAAGAGAAGGAAGCAAGAGGGTCTCGCTGCTTTACATGGAAAACGATCCTGGTCTGAACGTGGGCTTGCTTGTGCCTGTGTGTGCATGAGCAGTGTGTTTGCTGTCAAGCCATGTGGGCAGTCGTGCCTGTTTCCTCCCGCTGATGACTCACTACTTGCTTGTGCAGCACCTTGGCATCTCGTCTAAGCATCTTAGGCCTAGCTCATTTTGTTATTTATTACACAGAATTCGCTCTGTGGTGCAGGGACGGACCAAACAAATTCAGATTCGAATTTTTATTCATGTTCGCTGAACTTCTGGAAAAATGTTCAACCTTTTTATAAACAACAAAAGGTAATTGAAATGCGAACATAAATGTTGGATAACGTGAACAACTCTGAACATTGTTTGAGCAAATGTATGCCTGTTACAGATGACCTTCTTAGGCCTTCTTCTACTGATTGTCCTGGTAAGGTTCTCAAATTATTTGGGGTGCTATAACGCACATCTGTATATACAAAACAGGCAATTCTTTACTGTACAACTTAGAGCTTGAGAAATTGGAAGCCACGGATTATGCATCGACTTACACTCACAGCTACACTACACACAGGCCACGCCTTTAAGACTGATATTGACAGTACCTTCTTTACTGAGTGAAAGGCGCACATATTATACCTCCTTTACACCACCAACATGAACACAAGCCACACCCCTGTATCTAAGACTGACAGACACACATGACACGCCTCCTTATTTATATTCTTATATTCTTTACTAAGACTGAAAGACATTTCCTTCAATGGGAGTGGCAGGTTTTACAGGCCACATCTTCTTACCCAAGACTGACAGACTCACAGGCCACACCTCCTTCATAATGACTAACAGCCACACTGGCCAAACTTCCTTCACTGGGACTGATGACCACAGAAGTCACACTTTCTTTAGTTGGATTGACAAGGACACAGGCCACACCTACTTCACTGGGACTAACAGCCACACAGACCACACCTCTTTTAAAATGACTAATAGCCACACAGGCCACACCTCCTTCACTGGGACTAACAGTCACACAGGCCACACCTCCTTCACTGGAACTAACAGTCACACAGGCCACACCTCCTTCACTGGGACTAACAGTCACACAGGCCACACCACCCTTCACTGGGACTGACAGTCACACAGGCCACACCCCCTTTACTGGGACTAACAGTCACAGAGGCCAAACCTCCTTCACTGGGACTAACAGTCACACAGGCCACACCTCCATCACTGGGACTAACAGTACTACAGGCCACACCCCCTTCACTGGTACTGATGACCACATAGGCCAGGCTTTCTTCACTAGAAATTACAAAGGTACAGGTCATGCCTCTTTTACTAGAACATGATGACCACACAGGCCACACCCAGCGAGAGCAAAGCGGTTTGCAGAGCGTTTCAATGTTTACACGTTTTCAAAGAGAGTACAGCAGAGAGGGAGGGAAATGCTAAAGTCTGTGTGATAAATTTACAGTCATAAAGGACCGACAAGAAACTTCCAGGAAACCAGGGCAAGTTACATGAAGAAAAAAAAAATCACATTTACGCAACATGCATCCAGTCTTTCAGTAGTTTGATAGTGTCTACAATTTCCTTCTTAAGATTTAAACTGGAGCTACAAGGCAAATAACTAACAAGCAATGAAATGAGCAGGACTAAACTACGAATTGTAGCAAAAAGGGCAGCCATCTTGGACAAAATGAATACTTTTTTTGGTCCAAACTCTAATCTCTATGTTCCACAATTGCAAGGGTGTATTTTGTACTAAAAAGCTGGAACTTATGAGTAATTCCAGAATCTACAATCAAAGATATGATTCTATTACTTCTATTACTTTGTTAGCTATGTTAGCAAATACATCTTTGAGGGTGAATAAATACATTCGGGGAAAGGGAACACTTTCTAGACACTTCTAAACGCTTTCTCACTTTCTAGCTGCTTTAGGAAGTGACTGTTAAGGTAACAATATTTTTTTGGGCTGCATCCATTCCCATTGCAAAACTCTGCTTAGAAACAGAGTGCGAATGAGACAAACAGCGAAAGAGAGAGAGATGGGACATGGCAGAGCTTTAGGCTCGTTCAGATGAGATGCATTACATTGAGCACCTAGTGAAGCTCTTCCACATTTATGATAATTAGGGTGATTCATGTTAACATCTCTTTTTTAGCCGAGGACGAGATGGTATTAATATGCTGATCCTATGCTAATTGTATTCGCGTGCCAGCGTCTTGGCTCGGCGTGCATTCGAATGAGCTGCTGTTGAATATTATGACATAACCTTGAACTCCAACAGGCATACCAATCAGAGCGTCACAGCAACACCCTGACGATCGCGATCACTTCAGGAACAGTTTCGGGAATATATCGCCTTAAACCCAGTGCTAAAATGTACAATGCAGATATATATGATGATAAACTTGGGAGCTAATCCAGAGAAGGCTGTGTGTGTTTGTGTGTGTGTGTGTGTGTGTGTGTGTGTGTGTGTGTGTGTGTGTGTGTCTGTTTTTAACTGAAGCGTTAAAGATTCCTACAGTGGGCCAAATGGCAGTTTGCTGCAACAGCAGAACCTTTTAAAGGAGCTTCCCAGTGAGACAAGAAGCTTTTCTGTTTTCACTTTCATTCAATGACAGGGTTGTGTGATGCAAAGCTGAGGTTCGTTTCCACCGCAAAATGTATTTTTTAAATCCTGAACCGCTTTATCACTTTATATTAATAGCTTTCTAACTAATGTCATGGGGCATCTGTGAATCAAGTTACTTCATGTAAATTACTTACATTATGATTGGATACAAGCAGCTACCAAATGAGCCAGAAGCTTTTCTGTTTTCAATTTAATTTCATGACAGGGTTATTTGGGATGCAAACCAGAGGTTCGTTTCCACCCCAAAATTGTTTGTTATTTTCCAGTACCAGCACATCCTGAATCACATTTTTTTTGTCTAAAATGACTAATGTTGGGTGGCCCCTGTGAATCAAGGTACTACCTGTAAATGACATTATTAGTGCTACGAACCACAATTTCCTCATTTTCTCTTGATGCAATGAAAAGAAAATGCAGTTTGTCATGCTACAATGCACAGTGCTGTGATAGAGTTACAGCTTGTGCCCTGCCACTGAACACACCTTCCTAATGAATTCTCTCCTAATACAATACATCCTTTCAATATTTTTGTGTTAAATAATGGCACGTTTTGTTTAGTATTCAGATTCATTTCTGTGGCATGTCAGTGTAAATACTGTCCAATATTCAACCAATTAGATTTAAGCAGTGACGTTTACAAATCGTCCCTGACTTACGATGGAGATGTGTTCTGCTGGCCTCATCGTAACTTGAAAATCTCGTAAATCCAGACATGGCCAAGTCTACCCAAGAGTCTTAGGCTACGTCTACACTAATTTAGATAAATGTCAAAATAGAGTTTTCATCTAAAAACACTCAGCATCGACACTCTCAATCGTTTACCAAAAATTGTTCATCCACGCTGAAAACGCTTACGTCCCAGTACTGCGCATGAGTAAAAACACAGTAAAAACCCTTTTTGCCTGGTGTTTGTTTTCTTTGCGGCTCTTTGAAACACCGTGGCGATGACTGAAAATGTGTCAATTTCGTTTGATCCACTTTGGAGAGCGCGTAAAAAAAAGCTACATTTTCGTTGACTGATAAACGGCATCTTAGTGTGGCCAAAATGGAGAGAAAAATATTTGTTTTCAAACAAAAACGTATTAGTGTGGGGTAGCATATATAGTAGTATACATAATTTAACAAAATGGAGCAATTTACAGTACAGTACTGTGTAAACTATACAGTATACATGTATGTGGCAGCAGGCACACGGACGAGTGCTTGTTTGTGAGTGGAGGAGCATATGCTGCTACTTTTGCCTGCTACTTTTGCCTGTGCACAGCTTTAAATATTTGTACAATTTTGTCGTATTGCTATCCTCAACATACGATTGAAAAAAAACAAGTGTCGAACCATCATAACTCGGAGACCATCTGTATATGCAAAAGCCAACAGTCATGGTCATAATTACATATCATTACAATCCAGGCAAGCTTAAAACAATATGCTTTTAAACCGTTGCTTAACAGCTGTGGGAGTATACAATAAAAATAGTACAGCACCTCCGAAGCAAATATCCTCAGTGTTGGTTCTGCCCTGGTAAGACTATCCAGCTGCATTTATCTCTGATGATGATCAATGATTTTTTCACTCTCTCACTTACTTGTTACTGTGTAACTGCCCTTTCAGAATCTCCTGCTTTTGAACCCGAACGAGCGTTTCCTCACGGAGCAGAGTCTGAACCACCATGTATTCCAGAGCCAGCGGCAGACAGATCGACCCGGCCCCCCGACCCCTACGCCCATCCGGTCGTCTAAGAGAAAACCCCATCTTGACAACACCGTTCTCAGCAGGTCAGAAGCAGGAAGTGCCGTGTCAACAACATGTTATGTTTAACAGAACAGTTGCTGCTATCCATATAGATCATCTGAAGAAACAAAATTCTTCCTTGGATGTTTTTTTTTTTTTTTTACATGTGTGGTGTATATATATGTATGTATGATACAGAGTGTACCTCTCTTTCCATACACACTGGTATGCTTATGGTAAAGTCATAGTAAAATGTTATTGGATCTGGACACTTTTGATGTTTTTTAATGATGATTATAATTATGCAAGATTTCTGAAGTTTACTTGAGTCGTTGCTTATGTGCTCTACCTCTTCTCTGTGTAAGGAGTCATGGCAGTAAGAGCTCAGGACACCATCGTTCCAACAGCCGGGACTGTTCTAGCCTACCGCGTCATAACCAGGCCGAGCTGCACCCCCAGAGTGCTGAATCGTTCCTGAATGGTGCCGTTTCAACATCCAGCAGCCTGAGCCCCACACTGCACGCCAAATCTTTTCACTCCCCCCAGCCCCTGAACCGCTCTGCGTCTTGTGGCAAAGACCTGGCCTCGCTCAGCCCCAAGAAAGCGCGAGGCAAAGCATCCGACCTGGACTTTGACTTGCCCAAAGTGTCTGATGGCCCCGGCGCCAAATACCTCAAATCCAATGCTTCGCGCTCCCACAACCGCCATTCATTCGTGGAGGGCAAGAATAATACATTGCAAGGAGAACGGGAGAAGCACATACGCCATGGCGAACCAATGCCTCTGAACTCAAACACCAAAAGTTCGTCATCGTTTATGAGTCTGTCCAAGAGTCATGGTGCACTGACTGACGCCAAGTCAATCAGTAATTTAAGCGATCCACGACTTCTTCAAGATGATGGACCCATACCCTCGCGATACTTCCCTTCCAGCTGCCTGGACCTGAATGCCAATCTGAACCTGGCGGCACCCGGGAGCCCTGCCTTGCGTCACAGCCCTGGGGGGCGTGCCAAGTCTGAGCGGCAGGTCGGCATGGTGGACTCGTCGCTCCGGCGCTCATCAACGCGCCACAAGGGCCAGCAGCAGGACGAGACCAAAGCCACAGAAACCCTCGATCCTGGGGGAGGAGCTCGTGACTTCCCCTATGGCCTGGGCTACACCAGCCCTTTCTCATCACAACAGCGCCCACACAGGCACTCTATGTACGTCCGCCGGGAGCGGAGTCGACCACACGGAGCTGACTTAGGCCTGGTACTGGGGCAGAGCGCTCCGGCTCGTGCCAGCAGCCTCCAGATGCTCTCACCACAGCTGCAGCACCGCACGCTACCAAGGCACGTAGGCAGCTCTGGCAGCCGTGATGATCCCCCTGATGACATCAGGGTCAGTCAAACTACACACACTCCTCTCTCTGACGTTCCTGACGCATGCGAATCTCACTTGCTTGCATGCTGGCTTCTACTAATTAAGCTAATTGCTTCTAATGTGTTTTCGAATTTCTGATGCATTTCATTTCTTTCAGACGACCTGCTTTGCGAATCCAGAGTATATGTAAACATTCAACTCAGTATTCTCAGTGCCTTAATCAGAAGCAATCCGATCTTGTGATGTGTTGCAGGCAGCCATGTATCACGAGCAGCATCCAGAGGATGGAGGCCCATCCAAGGAGAACCGCATGGTCTACAGTGACTCAATGCCACGTCGGGTTGGCAGCTTCTACAGAGGTCAGTGTGAGTACACGCAATATCTCACACACACAAACTCACACACACACACACACACACACACACACACACACACACACACACACACACACACACACACATATCTTCACAAATTTTTTTAACCCTTCATTCTAAAATTGGTTATTTCCTGGGATTCGGTCTTAGTGCCATCCCCTAGACCGGATAACACTTTCCATGAGGGCAGCGGCCAGAGCTCAGGGGTGAACATGGAGAGCAGCAGCCACACCAAACGCCAGCCCACCTATGACCCCTGGTGAGCTTTAGCACACAGCACTTCTTTAGCACAAGTTAGCATGTTTGTTTTTGCAGATATAAAATAAAGCGTTCAATGTCCAAGTTGGTCGCTCTGGTCGCAGCCAGTCTGAATATATTATGTTTTTATAGAGTTCAGAGATTGTGACTAACATTACACCTTTAAACTGTGTCGACTTTAAAAGGTTGCTGAGCTCGCCCCCGGGTTGTGTACTTTTTGTAGCTAATGACAGAGTTGACATTTATAAATATCAGCAGGTTATTTTTAGTTTCTACCCCAGCTCTCTTGAATTCTCCAATCTAACTGGTCTGAAAGCATGTATTTGTTTTCTATTACATCGGCTCTAAACTTATGATTAGTTTTCTATAACAGCATGCCCCCTAGTGTTTTATTTCTTACTCAGATCTATGTGATATGTGATGTATAAATTTCTTTGATCCAATAATTTTTTTTAGGTCTTGCAATATATAAAATCACGTTCTCAGATTCGTCTACGTGGTGTGTGTTTTTCCGCAGGACGGGCCCCGAGGCACTGGATTTGGGTCCTCCAGAACCAGCCAAAGAGAAGGAGAAGCAAGGCTTTTTCAGAGCAATAAAGAAAAAGAAGAAGAAACCTCCAGCGGTCAGTGTTGGTACCCTGCACTGTTGCATCTGTTGAGGATTGTAGATTGAGTTGTGCATTTTATGTGTTTGGTGGCATTTCTGTCTATTCTTGCGTGTCCACACCCATACGTGTGTGTGTGTGTGTGTGTGTGTGTGTGTGTGTATGTATATGCTGTTTTTTTGTGTCTTAATGTCAGTCTTGTCAGTCTTGTGCCTCTTTATATTCCAGGTCGATGCCGGAGAAGCCAGAGGTCCTGTGATCAAGAAATCTCTTTTTCCTCTGTCTAGCTCAAAGCCTAGCTTTATCAAACATAACTCCTCAGAGAGAGTACTCCCTCTAGTGGCCACACCCATGGTACAAACGCCCATTAATATATCGAATGATACACATAACCTAATATACCGAATGATAACACACCTAACCACTAACCCTGTGCCATTCACATTGCATTGCATGCTATTAATATTATTAATCCATATTTATCGGCAAACGTTGACATGATCTGGTTTTTTGCGACTCACTTGATCCATGAGGTCTCCATCTTTCGGTAGAAATTTGTTTAGTTATATTCGGAATGTTCACATAGATGTTCTGATTTAGTGCATATACAAGAAATGTCGTTCTGTGAAGGCTGTATATATTGCGACCATTAAATGTGTGTTGTTAAAATGACATATGAAAAACATTTCAGTTACAATTATAGGGATTTGAACCTGTGACCTTCCGATCTAGAGTCCAATGCCTCAACCACATTCTTAACAGAATGCATTACTCTATAAGATAATATGACTTCTTATGTCTGAGGAAATGAACAAATATATTTTAAATCAGCGATATTTATATTATTAAATTACCTTACAATCACAAAACTACATCGCATTTACAAATGGCTCAGTATGTTGTAAAATAGAATGTTTTACAAGATAGAATCCGCCCTGTGTAATTATTTTATTCGAAAATTTAATGAACATAATACTATATATAAAAAAAGATTACTATTAATATAATGCAAATTTCTGTAAAACACAACATATAGTCAAAGTATTTATTATGTTTTATTTTTATTTCTTGTCCTCTCAAATATCGACGATTTGGCGTCTTTTTGTTACTCGGCTCCGATTATGTAACCTATTCAAGTCAATGTAAATAGGCTGTTACCATGGAAACCATAAGATGCCATCAGGCCGAGTGCATTAGTGTGAACCTGTAACTAGTGTCAGCGCTGCTGGTATAGAAAATGACTCAGCGACTGACCAATCGGAAATTCACCAGCGGTGCAAGATGGAAATTCATCATGCAGAATAAAGTATAAAACAGTGATAAGTTTTAATAGATTGCTACCACATTATAACATGATATATACGATATATTTATGGCATTTGGAATTCATTATCCAGAGAGACTTACAACTATAAATTCAGGGTTAAGGTTCTTGCTCAAGGGCCCAGCAGTGCAGCTTGGTGGTGCTGGGATTCGAACTCGTGTCCTTCCGATTTAAAGTTCAACGCTTTAACCACATTCCTAACAGAATTTTGATCAAAAATGATTCATTATAAGTATTATAAGTGATTATAGTATTAATTATACACATATAGCCTTTATAGAAAGTATTGTATTTAAGAAAGGATGGTCAGACCTCAAAGATCTGGGGTTTTCCTGGGCACACATGATGGTGGTGATGATGATGATGATGATGATGATGATGATGATGATGATGGTGATGATGATGATCAGCAGGAACAGCGTATATTAAAGAGAGGTTGAATTTCTGCCCCTGTTTGATTTGCATTTCTTCATTTGCCTCAACTAAGAGCTTAATGGGGGAAAAGAGTTCCTCAGGAGTGAGGACAGCAACTCAAAGACGATGTAAAATTTGTTCATTTGTTTTTGGATTTGCTTATTCGTTTTCTGATTTGTTGTATTTCAACTAGCCTGTCCTCTCTCCTGGTGGCATCTCAGCAAGCTTGGCTTTGCTCATTTGTTGGATATATTAGTCGATTCTGACTGTTGTTTGTCATCTGCCAGGTCCTGAACGAGGGACCAGATCAGGTGGTGGTGCAGAAATCGTCCCGGGGTTTTGGGCAGCAGGGCAGCAGCAGACACCGGACACGCAGCCGAGACCGGGAGAGGAGTAGAGATCGCGATCAGGAGCAGGAGAGAGACAGAGACGAGTGGCCGGCCGAGAGGCTCGCTGAACCTCACTCTCAGGTACTTCACTGAGAGAGAGAGATAAGATCTGATCCTCCCAGATTTCTGTAGATTGGATTAGCAGTGTTTTTACTTTCCATCGTCTAGAGTTTTGTCATCATTCCTAACGAGATTAGGTTTGTGGCAAAGCACCGATTTCAATAAAGTCTGGCGCTAAACATAACAGCGTAACCTACAAACAGACACTGCCCACATCCAATATTAGATTCTATACTATAAGGTTTAGGCTGGACTTCTACTCTAAATTAGGACAGAAAATGTCTATCTATCTATCTATCTATCTATCTATCTATCTATCTATCTATCTATCTATCTATCTATCTATTCATCTATCTATCTATCTATCTATCTATCTATCTATCTATCTATCTATCTATCTATCTATCTATCATCTATCTATCTATCTATCTATCTATCTCTATCTATCTATCTATCTATCTATCTATCTATCTATCTATCATCTATCTATCTATCTATCTATCTATCTATCTATCTATCTATCTATCCAGCCATCCATTCATCCATCTATCTGTCCTTCCAGTTAGTCATCCTTCAATCTATCTATTTATTTATCCAGCTAGTCATCCATTCATCCATCTACATTATCCATTATCTAATTTATTTATCCATCCATACATTCAGTTAACAATTTATACATCTATCCAACTATCGATCCATTTATCCATCCATCCATCCATCCATCCATCCATCCATCAATCCATCCATCCATCTGTTCATCTACACACAGCTATCTCCATTTATCACATTTTTTTATTTACTGATTCTGCCTTGCTGGTTTATCTCACCAGCCTCTCAGGTCTCTTCGCAAGCTTCTTCATCTCCCTGCCTCGTCCTCCAGCAAACCCTCTACACCAGACATGCGTTTCTCTCACGGCAACCCCACGTCTAAAGGAGGAAGCTTTGTGGAGTCTCGGGGTCACGTTGGAGCAGGAGGATCTGGAGGACCAAATCCGCCCATGTCTCGCCAGGGCGCCTATCCTCACGCTGGTCAGCTGGAATCCACATGGCACTCGTCAGCTCTGGGACGAGGGGAGGGAAACCCGTACCCAGAGCAGCTGGCATCCAAAGCCGGCCAGAACGGGCACGGCTTCGTCCGCTCGTCACGCTCACGCATGCCTAACCTCAACGACCTGAAAGAGACCGCACTTTAAACCGAGCCTGTTTCTCACATATAGCGCCGCCTGGAGAGCTGGAGGGGTAGAGCAAGAGCAAACACTGATGTATGCTTTTCATGAACAATAAGGGTAGGCCTAGACATGTCTTAAACTTTTTCTTTTCTTTTTTTTATTTTATCTTCCATATTTAATAGAGTTTGTAATATTATTTACGTATTGTATTTACTTTATTGTATTTTTTGTTATCAGAGAAATACGATTGAAACGAATATATATATATATAAAATATATCTTGTTAAGTATAAGATGTAAATAATAATTCTAATTCTATTATTGTGCATATAATAATTCTTATATTTGATTAAGAATGTCAAATGTTTGTGTATGAAATCTGAGTTTATAAAGAGGTAAGAATATCGTTACAATGCGCATCACAACTTTCTGTTACTTTTATATCTAAACTGATTCAGTGGACTCGGAAGAGAGTCAGACAAGAGTCGGGGGAGAGTCAGACGAGAGTCAGACGAGAGTCAGACAAGAGTCAGGCGCTCTCAGACTCTTGTTCTGGACGACCAGTTAGCTGATAAAATGCAAATATGGAGTCGGACGAGAGTCAATTAGAAGTCAGACGAGAGTCGGACGTTCTCAGACGCTTGTCTAGGATGACCTGTTAGCTAATAAAAATGCAAATGTGTATTTAGATGACAGTCGGGCAAGAGTCGTATGAGTGTCGGTGAGAGTCGGCCGAGAGTCAGACGAGAGTTGGGCGACAGTCAGACGAGAGTCGAACAAGAGTCAGACGCTCTCAAACTCATGTCTAGCACAACCAGTTAGCTGATAAAATGCAAATGTGGAGAAGGACGAGAGTCAGACGAGATTCAGACGAGAGAAAGATGCTCTCAGACGCTTGTCTAGGACGACCAGTTAGCTAATAAAATGCAACTTGTAACATTTCTCAAAGCTTTTAAAAGCACTGTAGGGCATGACACATACCAAATCCATTTTACAGAACTATACCACCATCTGCTGGCCATAGCTATTCACTACACACAATCACAGCCAAACAAAAACGAATAATAATAATAATAATTTTTTTTTTTTTTAAGCAAAATTGCTGCAAACATATGCAGTATCTTCTCATATGTAAAAGCCAGATGCCATTTGTATATTCTCAGGTTTAGTGTTAGATAAACACTGTAAATATTATTTTATTGCAATATTTTAAGACCAACACAGGAAAAAAACTAGTTTTTCAATTTCCTTCTAGGGATAAACACTTATATGAATGTTCGAAGGGGACGTTAGAAGCAAGAAGGATGCTTAATGCAATACATTAATCAATGAATTAATCATCAGTGCATCATGACAAAGGATTTTCTTTGGATGGGGTGCCAATATTTAAGCCACTAAAGATTTTGCTTATGGAAGCAGGGAAAAAGAGGGATATTGCAGGGGTGGACAAATCATAAATGAATGATAGTTTGGAAATGATTTGGTCTGGACAGAAAACTAATTATCTAGACTAGACTGTTTTTCACAGTTTACTAGTTTAGAGCTGTAATACAAAGCAAAGATGTAGAAAAAAAATGAGTGCGTTTTCAGATGTCCACAGAGAATCCTGTAGTCTTTATTCTCTATGATGTCGCATATCATGGTTTTTGGAGGAACGTGAGCAGAAGAGGTCATCAAAATGGTTGCAAGTCTACATCATTTTGTCTGGCAGTGCTGGAGAGGTTGTGTATGTGTGTGAAAGTCATAGCAATAGAATTTTATAAGAGTTTTATTTGTTTTATTTTTTTTACTGTAATGATTTGGGTTTGGTTTCATCAGTCGTTCTTTATCACTGCCTGTTTGCAATCCTGAAGAAATCCAAATGTCCGGTTAAGCAAATGCATTATGATGACCAGGACACAGCACGGGATTGTCATGAGGCAGGAACTGCTAGTAGTTATGTTCGATTTAAATAGAATTAATAAGTGGGAAATCTGTGCTAGAAAGCCAAAATATCAGTGATTGATGTCTCAACCGACTACGAATTTACAAAAGCACTTACATACAAAAAACTTGGGCTGTTAATTTGTCCACCCCTAGTTTAATTTCTTTAAATGGGCGATTTGTAATCTTTAGAAGGACACGAAAGCATTAAAATAATTTCCCATATATAATAATCTGTCCAAGTTGTTTTTCAGGGCACAAGTATTGAGCTCTGTTTGTGGGCGGAGCTCATTTCAAGGCTGTAAAAAAAACATCCAAAGTCTGATTCTGAGAAATGTAGACAGATCGAATTGATTGCAAAACTGAAAATTACATTTCTAGCTGTGCAGCTCTAACTGTAGGTGGAGCTCTAACTGTAGGTGGTGCTCTAACTGTAGGTGGAGCTCTAACTGTAGGTGGAGCTCTAACTGTAGGTGGCGCTCTAACTGTGGGTAAAGCTCTATCTGTAGGTGAAGTTCTAGCTGTGGGTGGAGCTCTAACTGTTGATGAAGCTCTAGCTGTGGGTGGAGCGCTAGGTGTGGGTGGAGTTCTAGCTGTAGGTGGAGCTCTAACTGTTAATAAAGCTCTAGCTGTGGGTGGAGCTCTAAATTTTGGTAAAGCTCTAGCTGTGGGTGGAGCTCTAAATGTTGGTGAAGCTGTAGCTGTGGGTGGAGCGCTAACTGTGGGTGGAGTTCTAGCTGTGGGTGGAGCTCTAAATGTTGGTGAAGCTGTAGCTGTGGGTGGAGCTCTAGCTGTGGGTGAAGCTCAAAATTTTAGTGAAGCTGTAGCTGTGGGTGGAGCTCTAGCTGTGGGTGGAGCACTAAATGTTGTTAAAGCTCTAGCTGTGGGTGAAGCTCTAAATGTTGGTGAAGCTCTAGCTGTGGGTGGAGCTCTAAATGTTGGTGAAGCTGTTGCTGTGGGTGGAGCTCTAGCTGTGGGTGGAGCTCTAAATGTTAGTCAAGCTGTAGCTGTGGGTGGAGCTTTAGCTGTGGGTGGAGCTCTAAATGTTGGTGAAGCTGTAGCTGTGGGTGGAGCTTTAGCTGTGGTTGGAGCTCTAAATGTTGGTGAAGCTCTAACTGTGGGTGATGCTTGTTTCAGGGCCAGAAATAAAACCCAATAAATGAAGAAATGGCAACACGGAGAATTACACGCAGTTCATATTTCCGAAACAATACGACTTGACAATTGCGTGTCTAGAAATGTTACAAACCGCCCCTTTAAAAGAGACCTGGTCAGCTGACTTTAATAAAAGCTTTTTGATATTGTGAGATCATTAGAAGAAGGTTCGAGCTTCTTTAACATTACCGACATAAACACCAGCATCGTACAACATATATCAGGAGTTTTTTGATAAACGGAGACACCCCATAAAATGAACAACCTCCCGCTGATACACCTTACACCGCCGAGAGTCTATAGCCTTAACTCAGACAACAAAATAAACAAACACACCAACGATAACAAACAAACACTCTACGCAACGTCATAGAACGACTCGGTTTCCTTAACAGTGCACTTTAAATAAAAGGTAAAAAAAAAAAAACTAGACGAGATGTTTATGAGCTGAACAAGCTTCTGTCTCTTGATGCGGTGTACAGTAATAACCAAACGTGTAACTGGGTATAACATCCTATCTTAGGAGTCTTTTTTTCTATATCGTATTTGTGATATATGCAGTAAATATTTATATATTCCAGGTACTGCAGCTTAACAGTGGAACTCATGGTTGTCTCTGTTGGATGTGTGGAACCTGGGATGGAAAAAAACTAGGGGGGGGGGTTACAGTAGACTCTGGAACATACGACATTAATACTAACGTGTGACTATTTGTTTTGGTTCAATTTAGATCAGCAGGATTGAAATTAGGGGGAAAAAAAAAAGACGAACGCTTGAATAGAAAACCCGGTAGCATAGATCGTTAATGTTCTCATCTTCAGTGGCGAGTGTTCATTCGTAAAATGGGTAAAAACCGCCGTCACGAGGGAGACGTTCGCTTCTCAATACTGTTTCCTGTTTACACCCTGTTATTGGACAGTAATCTCTCAATAAACCTTGTGGACTCTATTTTGATTTCACAAAAAAAAGGAATTGTGTTTATTTATTTTTTTCTTTGCAGGAAGGTTCATTATGTGTTCTCACCCTCTCAAACAGCTTCCTGTCCTTCTCCGTCGCTCAGAGTCAGTGTGCATTTCACACCTGGGTCTTCAGTGGCGTCCCACCTGTGTCATATAGACATTTAGACTTATAGAGAAACGCAGTAGAACAGAGCGCTGCATCACACAGGAAGTTTATACAGTGAAAAGGAACGTCATTACCAAAGCAGGAAACATAATCAACTCAAATAAACACGTCTCCTTTCACTGTAGCCGCAGCTGCACATCATCTCCAGCACAAGCGTCGATATTCACCTCATCAAATGACCTTCTGGTTTCCGTGCATTTTTTTTTTCATGTATTACTTCTTTTTCAAAGGATTCGAAACGTCTTTATCAGTGTACCTGCAACCAAATCAAATTCTTCAACCATTATAGAATAAAAAAAACATCCACACGAATATATTTAAGCTTGTGCAGTTTGCTACAGATGCAGGATGCAAGCGCTGACTAGTGCGCTTTCTGACCAGCCAATCAAAAGACGTGAAAAATGCCGACATGATTGGACGCCTGCTAGAGGGCCTCGGTGACTCCAGTTTAAATTTTGATTGGTTAAAGTGACAACGTCAATCAACATGGCTAAACAAGCCCATCGATCCTGATTGGCTTACGGAAGATACCTTTGACCCCGGCAACACGTGATGTGACGTCTCAAATGTGATTGGATAGAAACTCTGACCTAAGCTTCCACTTGGGTGCGCTGCAGAGAAAAGCTATGACATGAAGAATATTAAGAAAAAATATATGAAAAAAAATGTTATACTATATCATATGACATTACATGACATTATTCAGACTGTGTGACATTCATTCATTCATTCATTCCGTAGTTCACTCTGCTGTTAGAAAGCACACAGACAAAGACGAATTTTTTAATGCGAAACTTAAAGCCGTTAAAAAAAAACAACCTGAGATCATCTGTTAATCTGTTCAGATATAATATGTAATGTTTATTGCCCTCTGCTGCCTGTGATGAGAATTGCAGTTTTGATGAAAACATGAACCTTCAATTTTCCCAAATGCACACTCCTTTTACTCTGATAGGTTGTGTTGTGTTGTGTTGTGTTTTATGTGTACTTGTTGTGTTGTGTTATTTATTGTTTTGTTGTTTGTGTTTTGTTTCGCTGTGTTGTGTTGCATATTATTGTGTTTTTTGTTTTGTGTTGCCTTTTCTTTGTTGTTATTGTTGTTGTTGGGTTTTTATTTTGTGTTTTGCTTTGCTCTGTTGTGTTTTGTTTTGTTGCATATTGTGTTGTTTTTTGTTGTGTTCTGTTTTGGTTTTTGTGCTGCATTATGTTTTGTTTTTGATGTGTTGAGTTTTTGTTTTGTTTTGTATTATTTTGCTGTGTTGTGTTGTTTTTCTTATTTTGCCGTATTTATTTGTTTTGCTTTGCTCTGTTGTGTTTTGTTTTTGCTCTGTTGTGTTGAGTTGAATGTGCTGAGAAATGGGAGGTGCTCCGTTTCAGATAGAAGTGGTGCTCACGGAAAGAAAAAAACAGTTCCCAATATACAATATGGCCGACTTCCTGTTGGGCACAGTGATTGAACAGGAGTGTAAAATTTGTGTTTGTCTTAAGAAACCACGTGGCTGCCAGATTTATCTATCTAGAAGCTTGTATTTCTGCAAGCCAGAGCCGGCTCCAACAGACATAATGGTGGTCTAAACTCTAAATACTGCGGTCCAAATGTTATTGACACCACATGATGTGTGTTTGGGCGAAACCTAACTTAACTCATCAAAACTAAACTTGAACCCATTGCATAAGCCGTATTTAGAGGTCAATATGTGCAAATTTAAGAAAGAAATGTTGAGCTTACTGGATTTGGATTCAAACTTTTTCCAGAACCTGGTGGCCATCATTTCTGATCTTTTGCACCATCATACATGAGTTTAATAAAACATTCCTTGGTGTTTGGACTGTAACCATCCTTTTTGTAATGTTTTCCACCATTATACAGAAGAAAACATTTGTTGGTGCTTGTTTCCTAAATATAACTCAATAACAGTCCATAAAAACATTGGGGTTTGGATGCTTGAAGTCAGTTCATTGGCACGGTTTTGGTCATGTGACTAATTACATCATACTGCTACAATAAAAAAGCCAAACAAATTTTAACATGTAATAAGTTGCATTTCACAAAAAAAAAAAACAGAACTATTATTACAAACTAAAACAAAACACGTTTATAGAATTAAATGGGTTCATTTGAAGAGTTAATCAGGAAGCTCCTCCCCCAATCAGGAAGCTCCTCCCCCAGCAATCAGTTCAGGGCTTCTAATGAGGATATGAAGCACCTGTGTAAGGGCTTGAAAAGACAAACAGGAGCCCTGTTTCTGCTTCATTAGACTTTCTGGTTCATTGGTGTGTTGGTGAAAGTTTTGTGTTGCAGCTTTTATAATGAAAACCCAGCAGAGTGCAGCAGACCTGAAGAAGCTGAAGCAGAAGAGTGTGAACAGAAAAGCCCGGAAACCAGTCGTGGCTTATTCCAACTATATTTACAAACTGAAGAAGGTGTGTTGATTAAAACCTGGATTTTTATTTACATTTTCATTACTGTGTTCTTTAAAAAATGCATTCGGAAATATTTATAAAAAAGCATGTTTCATTGTGTGTAATTTGTGTAGCACATTGGCTTTTGTGCAGTTGTGTATTAATGAATGATTTAATATTTTGACTGTTAATTTGATATTCTGGTTTGTCTATGAAACAAACTAGTGCATGTTCTCGCATTTGAGCAGCTTGAAATGATCTTTTCCTCACCAGTCTTTTGCTTTGCCATCTGGTTGGTCAGAAGGTGTTTAAGGTGTTACTTATTTATGGAGCACTTAACATTTGATCATAAATGGGTTGGGGGGGGTTGGGGTCTGTAAAAAAGAATTTAAGAAGGTAAAATTGAAGGAGTCTCCAGTTTCAGTGCTTGTTAATGGTCAGGTTACAGCACAGGGAAAATTCAGACCTGAAATAATTTTTTTGTTTTGGCTGATTTGAAGAATTGACCATTTACAACTGCTGTAATAAGAGAATCGGGTATTTAAAGTACTAGATTACTGTATGAAGTGAGACTTGATGCTGCGTAACCCCGAACTGATGAACAAACTTGAAGTGAGCGATTGAAAGACGGTTTATGGTAAAGCTTTTTGTGCGGCTGTTTGATTCAAAAGTACTACAAATATAACGTCTAGACGGTTCTACTTTAGCTGTTCCATAAGCTGATCAGCCAAGTCTGTATTAAAAGTGGTTCTTGAGGGTTGTACCTTTTTTGGGGAACAGGTTTGTTCTTAACCAGCACACACACACACCTCTTAAACAATTTTATTTAAGTAATGAAATGCTCCACTATATGCCTCATCAGATTACTGTATTTAATTAGTATTTGCACAAGTAACTCTTCTATGAAATATTAATGTGAATTGAGCCTTGATGCTGCATAATTTAGAAATGAGCTGTTTAAAAGACTGAGGCTGTTTATGGTAAAGCTTCTGCTGTGGAACGAGTCTCCACCATCTGATCTTTAGCCCTTCTCGCTCTAGCTTTTCTTCAAGAACGGTGTCTCAATGGAGCCAGTTTGACACTTTCTTGGGGGGCAAATCTTAAATTGCATGTTATATCCCCCCCACCCCCTCTTTGTTCCTGTCTGCTGCAGGTGAGCCTGGCTGTGACCGACACTGTCATGGTACCAGGATGGTTGCGAACAGCGTTGTGTCCAGACGTCGGGACTGAGGCCGCACGCCTCGCCAAGTTGAACGGGCGTGGCACGATTACTCAGCGTGAGGTGTGCTCTGCTGTACGCACGCTCCAGAAGGTCACGCAGAGGACCACCGGCACACAGTGACTCTTATTGGAACTTGAAATATACGTTTTTACCCTGAAGTTCAAATAAAGATGTTTTAATATAAAGCGGTCGTACGACATCCTGATATCACGTGTGTCTCGCAGGCAGAATGACTAAAACCAGAATATTTGGTTTTACCTTGTTCTCCAGCTTGGACCTCACTGACCAGAAATCCAAGTGTCCCTCAGGGTTCTTAAATGTGTTTTTTCTCTTCTAGCCTACAATTTCAGAAATTGTATTTAATTTCTGATCATGTCCTGTTTTTAGCTAGAAAGAGGAGACTAAATTGCTGTAGTTTAGGGATGGAGAGCGTGAGTGATGGCTTGATTGCAATAGTGAGTGATGGAGATGTTGGATAGATTTATATACTGCATATACGAATAGTATCAAAAGTGAGTACACCCCTCATATTAAAGTAGTCATTGTGCAGCTTGTATAACATTGTTTTTACTGTCCACTAAAAATAACATGCAGCCGTTATCTAAATATCTGGCAACAACAGTGAGTACACCCTAAGTGATAACAGCTGTACTTTGTGTAACAGTGCAAAGCCACATGTCCTTTCTTTTTAGTCTGCTTGACAGGACAACACAATTTTCTGTATCTTGTATTAAAGCAGTTACAATTTGGTGCTTGGGGTCCAATTCTCTCATACTGACCACTGGATGTTCAACATGGCGCCTCTCCACAAAGAGGCCGAGGAGAAAAGATTGGTAACAGAGTTACAGTAGTGTTCAGGGTCATACAGAGGTTTTTGCAGACTGGTTCTACGTCCTTGTGCTGTGCGTCACTTTTTTTTTTTTTTTTTGCAAGCTATTTAGACAATGGCTGTGGGTGATTTTCAGAAGACAGCAAATCGGTACTGTATACAAACTGCACATTGATTTCTCTAAAATATATCCAAATTTCATTTCTATAGTGTTGTCCTGTGTGTGTGTGTGTGTGTGTGTGTGTGTGTGTAAACACACAGTATCTCTCAAAAGTGAGTACAACAAACATTTTATTACATTGTCCTCAAGGGACAATACTAACCCAGCCATTATGGATGCACAAGCCAGTGCACTCTTAGTGCCGGCCCCAAGCCCGGATAAATGGGGAGGGTTGCGTTAGGAAGGGCATCCAGCGTAAAAACGTGCCAAATCAAATATGCGGGTCACAAATAAGAATTTCATACCGGATCGGTCGAGGCCCGGGTTAACAACGACCGCCACAGGTATCGTTAGCCGACAGGGTACCGGTGGAAATTGGGCTACTGTTGGCCGAAGGAGGAGAAGGAGAGGAGGAAGACGTCTACAGAGACGGCAGAGAAAGGAGCAGTGTAGGAGACTGGAGGTTCGGGTTGGTACGTTAAATGTTGGTACTATGACAGGTAAAGGGAGAGAGGTAGCTGATATGATGGAGAGGAGAAAGGTAGATATGCTGTGTGTTCAGGAGACCAAGTGGAAAGGGAGTAAGGCCAGGAACATTGGAGGTGGGTTTAAACTGTTTTATCATGGTGTGGATGGAAGAGAAATGGTGTAGGGGTGATTCTGAAGGAAGAGTACAGTAAGAGTGTAGTGGAGGTGAAGAGAGTTTCTGATAGGGTGATGATCGTGAAGGTGGAAGTTGAAGGGATGATGATAAATGTCATCAGTGCCTATGCTCCACAAGTTGGCTGTGAGATGGAGGAGAAGGAAAGATTCTGGAGTGAATTAGATGAAGTGGTAGATGGTGTACCTAGGAAAGAACGATTGGTGATTGGGGCAGACTTTAATGGGCATGTAGGTGAAGGGAACAGAGGTGATGAGGAGGTGATGGGTAGGTATGGTTTTAAGGAGAGGAATGTGGAAGGGCAAATGGTGGTAGATTTTGCTAAAAGGATGGAAATGGCAGTGGTGAACACTTATTTTAAGAAGAAGGAGGATCATAGGGTGACGTATAAGAGTGGAGGAAGGTGCACACAGGTGGACTATGTGTTATGCAGGAGATGCAACCTGAAGGAGATTGGAGACTGTAAGGTGTTGGCAGGGGACAGTGTAGCTAGACAGCATCGGATGGTGGTCTGTAGAATGGTTTTGGAGGTGAAGAAGAAGAGGAGAAACTGAAGGAGGAAGACTGTAGTGTGAGGTTCAGGGAAGAGGTCAGACAGTGGCTTGGTGGTGGTGAAGAGGTGCTGGATGATTGGGCAACTACTGCAGGAGTGATGAGGGAGGCAGCTAGAAAAGTACTTGGTGTGACATCTGGAAATAGAAAGCAAGACAAGGAGACGTGGTGGTGGAATGAGGAAGTGCAGGAGAGCATTAGGGAAAGAGGTTGGCAAAACAGAAGTGGGATAGACAGAGTGATGAGAAAAGTAGGCAGGAGTACAAGGAGATGCGGCAGCAGGTAAAGAGGATGTGGCGAAAGCCAAGGAAAAGGCATATGAGGAGCTGTATGAGAGGTTGGACACTAAGGAAGGAGAAAAGGATTTATACCGATTGGCCAGGCAGAGGGACCGAGCTGGGACAAGTTAGAGCAGTAAAGGATGGAGAGGAAATGTGTTGACTAGTGAGGAGAGTGTGTTGAGAAGGTGGAGGGAGTATTTTGAGCAGCTGATGAATGAGGAAAATCAGAGAGAGAAGGTTGGATGATGTGGAGTTGGTGAAGCAGGATGTAGATAGGATTAGTAAGGAGGAAGTGAGAGCAGCGATTAAGAGGATGAAGAGTGGAAAGTCGGTTGGACCAGATGACATACCGGTAGAAGCGTGGAGATGTTTAGGAGAGATGGCAGTGGGTTTTGACCAGATTGTTTAACAGGATTTTGGAAGGTGAGAAGATGCCTGAGGAATGGAGAAGAAGTGTGCTGGTACCGATCTTTAAGCATAAAGGAGATGTGCAGTCTTGCAGTAACTACAGGGGAATTAAGTTGATCAGTCACACCATGAAGTTATGGGAAAGAGTAGTGGAAGCCAGGCTGAGAGAAGAGGTGACCATCTGTGAGCAACAGTATGGTTTCATGCCGAGGAAGAGCACCACAGATGCCTTATTTGCTTTGAGGATGTTGATGGAGAAGTATAGAGAAGGACAGAAGGAATTGCATTGTGTATTTGTGGATTTAGAGAAAGCGTCGACAGAGTGCCAAGAGAGGAGTTGTGGTATTGTATGAGGAAGTCAGGTGTGTCAGAGAAGTATGTGAGGGTGGTGCAGGACATGTATGAGGACAGTGTGACGGCAGTGAAGTGTGCAGTAGGTACGACAGACTGGTTCAGGGTGAAGGTTGGACTGCATCAAGGATCGGCCCTGAGCCCTTTCCTGTTTGCAGTGGTGATGGACAGGTTGACGGACGAGGTCAGACAGGAGTCTCCTGGACTATGATGTTTGCGGATGATATTGTGATTTGTGGTGAGAGTAGGGAGCAGGTTGAGAAGAGCCTGGAGAGGTGGAGATATGCGTTGGAGAGAAGGGGAATGAGAGTCAGTAGGAGTAAGACAGAGTACATGTGTGTGAATGAGAGGGAGGGGAGTGGAGTGATGCAGTTGCAGGGAGAAGAGGTGGAAAAGGTGGAGGAGTTCAGGTACCTGGGGTCAACAGTGCAAAGTAATGGAGAGTGTGTTAGAGAAGTAAAGAAAAGAGTGCAGGCAGGGTGGAGTGGGTGGAGAAAAGTGGCAGGAGTGATTTGTGATAGAAGATCTATCACTGCAAGAATGAAAGGGAAAGTTTATAGGGCTGTGGTGAGACCTGCGATGTTGTATGGATTAGAGACAGTGGCATTGAGTAAAAGACAGGAGATGGAGCTGGAGGTAGCAGAGCTGAAGATGTTGAGGTTTTCGTTGGGAGTGACGAGGATGGACAAGATTAGACATGAGTTTATTAGAGGGACAGCGCATGTAGGATGTTTTGGTGACAAGGTGAGGGAGGTGAGATTGAGATGGTTTGGACATGTGCAAAGGAGGGACATGAATTATATTGGTAGAAGAATGCTGAGGATGGAGCCACCAGGTAGGAGGAAAAGAGGAAGGCCAAGGAGGAGGTTCATGGATGTGGTGAGGGAAGACATGCAGGTAGTTGGTGTGAAAGAGGCAGATGTAGAGGACAGGGTGGTATGGAGACGGATGATCCGCTGTGGCGACCCCTAATGGGAGCAGCCGAAAGAAGAAGAAGTCCTCAAGGGACAATACTATACTGGAATACAATATTATACTGGGATTGATTTCATTACAAGAGCCTTCTGATCAGTGGTGTTTTCCAGTGCCACTAGATGCCACTAGATGTCGCAATAACGCTTAAAAAAAATTCTTGTCTCAATAATTCGGTTTTCGGTGATTTAACGTCATGTAGTAAAGTGAAATATTGTGGTTCTTTATTTCTATGATGCGTTGCTCATACGAGTAAATCTGGTGTTGGAAAAAAAAAAAAACATTCACAATATTAACCCAAGCAATTTTTCTCTTTTCTCTTTCTTTACAAAACACATAAATCCCCTTCAGATGAGCATATAAAAGCCCACTCTCTTCCTTAAGACCGTGATTTATATCCCATTGTATATATTACTGATATTTCTCACCCAGACTGGGTTATACCCTAACAATTAGAGTTATTATAAAAGAAAAGGGGCGTGGCTACACGGGGGATTAGCGCCTACTATCAGACCAGCCAATCAGAGCTTGTTGAGCTCCCTGAGGTGGGCGTGGATAACGGATTTTCCCTGACCAATGGCGTTCCTCGAAACCAATCGTGGAGCCAATGAGAAATCGGAGGTCACCTGACAGTTTTGTGTATCTGTCAGATCGAAAACTGAGAAGGGAAACGAAGAGAAGGCAAACACACACACACTTACACTTACACACACTTACACACACTTATTTACACACATTTAAACAAAACTCTGGTGCGGATTCAGGGCATGATTAATCCTATTCCAGGAGCAGTTTGATTTATTTGGGCAGAAAAGGTAATGGCGTGTCTGCTTTAATAATACTCGCTTTGCTTTGGGAATGAACAAGGTGAAAGGTGTGTGTGTGTGAGTGTGTGTGTGTGTGTGTGTGTGAGTGTGTGTGTGCGTGTGTGTGTGTTGGAAAAAACTGATACAATGTTGCTTGTCAAAAAGACACCAAAGAAAGAAATCTGTTTATTCTAATAATAATAATAATAATAATAATAATAATAATAATGTACTATTATTAATTTTTTTTTATTCAGTGATGCTGTCTTGTTTATAAGTGTTAAATATAGTAGTGTTTCACCTTTTTACAGAGTAAAATGTGTTCGTATTCCAATAAAACCCATGCACAAACTTTATTTTTTTACTTCTCGGATAATCCAGACTCTTTGGGTTTAATCCCGTAACTGGATAAAAACTAAATCTTATTACAGGAGGCTGCAAAGTCAGTGATTTTAAACACACACACACATACATGCATATAGTATATAGAGTATTACTTCTTATTGCATTGTTTGTGTAGGTAATAATAATAGCTATTGTGTATATGTGTGTGTGTGTGTGTGTGTGTGTGTGTGTGTGTGTGTGTGTGTGTGTACTAATGCACAGAAATGGTTAAATTATTAGACAGTACTTAATACCTTTTAAATATTTCTTTTTATGGTTTGGAGAATTTGATCAAACGTTGGACAGAAAGAAAGTTTTCTTTGCAGGAAATATGGCTGATATTCAGGAAAGTCATATGTTCACATGTGCTAAATCATATCTGTTGTGTTAAAAGTAAAAGTATTATTACAGTAGTAACACACACCACATCTGGTTTTGAAAGTGAAGCTTTCTTTTACAAACACCTTTTTGCACAACACAAGCAAAAAGTGGAAAAAAAACAATACAATCCCGTTTTCAGGACGATCGTCTACACCAGGGGTTTCGAATTTTTTCCAGAAATGGCTGGTGTGGGTGCATGTTTTCAGTCCACACCAAATTCTACCTGTTTAAATCTAAAGATTATTTCACTTTATTTATATGACTACCAGGTGTGGCACTTGATTGGTTGGAATGAAAGCCTGCACCCCCCCACTGGCCCTTTGTGAAAGAGATTGGACACCACTGTTGGGGTCAGAATTCCACAAGTTGTGATTATGAGGTGAAATTGGGACTAGCTGTGAGAGTTTAAAGCACTGGATTTGTGATTGGAAGGAGGTGAGGTTAAATCCCAGCATCATTAAGCCAGTAGTGCTGGGCCCCTTGGTAAGACCCTAAATCCTGAGCTGCTGAGATGTTTAATGAGAAAAATAATCTGGATCAGGGTGTCACTTCTTGTTTAGTTCTTCGTGTCCTTCTGTGTGTTTGATGATCATTGTGTGTGACAAACCGTGTTAGGAACCACACCAGAGAAAGCGGTGTGACATATTTACTGAAGGAGTGGGTTTCATAACCGAAGAGTTTTTCAGTGGCATCACATTTCCTGTAGCGAGAAATCGAGGGTGCTGGGGTGTGATTTCGTTCAGATTCAATCCAGGATAATTGATAGGGTGGATGCAGGAGTGAGTTCATGTGGATTGTTCGATCATCACGCGCTAGTTGCCGATTGGGTCTGTCATTTTCGGGTGAAAATTTCAAGCTCGTTGAAGGTCTTCCTGATCTCTCTGCATGTTCCAGTGATGTTCCTCTTTTTAAGCGCACGTACCACTCAAACGACTCAAACGGAGGTCATGCCAATACGTCTTTGTGGCAGGTTTGCCCAGTTTCACGTGGATTTTCACGTTTGCTCTTTAGAACAGCACCAGTGGTCTCGAAACAATTTGAATGAATGTGAATGCTGACTGCACTCCAGACCTTCTCACCTCACCTACATCAGTACCTGACCAGTACTGACACCTGAATGAAACCTCATAAATCTCTACAAACACACTTTAAAATCTAGAAGAACATCTTTCCAGAAAATTGGAGCTTATTATGGGAATTAATGGGGGAAAAACACATACCAGTCTTATGGGCAGGGGATCACAAACCTTCGTCTGACTCTCATGAGTGACACTTGTACATTGCATTAATAGGAATTTAAAGTTCCACAAAAGGGATTAAGAGTAAATGTAGGAGAATTAAGAGTCTGTGAGGAGTGTTTGCATTGGCTTGTCTATAGAGTGTCTTACAGTTGAGTATATCAATATTTATATAGTTGATTACCTGACAGGCAGCGTTCCAATTTCAATATTCGTCTTCAGTTCTTCGCTATCGTTCTACTTTTCTCTCCGAAGGTCATTTATTTCATCATTTTTATGTCTGGGTTCTACTTTATAAATGCTGAAGTTTGGCACCAGGGAACGGGAAGGAAGGTTGAGCAAACCTTTTTAAGACGCGAGTGTTGAAACTGCAAGTGAACCAAGCTACAGATTTGAGTCTTTTAATTTAGACATTATAAAAGCGTATATTGGCTGCGTTTTAGTATGAAAGGTGAAGCAATTTGGGTAAATCAACATTGGTATTGTATTTTGCAGATGGCATGCTGGTAATAATGGTCTCTGGTGCCAAAAACATCGTTTTGACAATTTTTGTTGAAAAAATACACAGATAGTTTGTTCATTTATATAGATATAAGCATCTAGAATATATAATGACTTTAATTTTGTATAATAATTAAATGATATATACATAAATTAAATATACAAACATTAAATACAAGTGTTTGCACGTTAAATCCGCAGTAAATCGCATTTTAAAACAGATAAATTACTGTTGTGGGAGATGAATGCTATAAAAAGAGAACGGAACGGAGAAACGTCAAGCTAACAGGCTTGATTTGAAACAAATGTAAAAAATATGCGTTAGTATACAAATGCATAAGCGTTCGCGGAAAACCACAACAGCGACTAAAAATGTACGGTAATCGTATACTGCTGCTTTTATTTGCTGCTTTTATGTGCTGATGTTTCACCTTCATTTGGGACACAAGTGTGTTTTCTTTTCGCATACTTGTGCATCACTGTGGTACTTCCATCCAACACAAGCTCCACTTTACCTAACTTCCAGGTTACAGTTTTCTTTCTTGCGTTTATTATAAAATGCTCCTATGCCTTGTATGACTTGGGACACACAGTCGTTCCTGCTGTCGGTTGACCCTGTACTGTCCACCATTTTCAAGGGCGGCTGTGTAATCTTACTGTCACGCGAACCCGTAAATTGAGCAGCCCAACTAATCCATAACGGCATTCATTGACAACGGATTCCGTTATCGATTAGTTGTTGCAGCTCTATTTATTATGATAATCAGAAGAGGAAGAAGCATGGGTGATCTTAGCGAGCTGCGGGGTCCAAGCACCCTTATTTAATATGCATCTCTGGTTTCCGTTTCTTGTCTAGTTAACATTCGAAATTCTCTTCCAGATTAGAACAATAAAACTGTAAGAAGGAGCAAAAAACTGCTTCATCAACACTGATTTAGCAGAGAAGCGATAAATAATAATGATAATAAATAAAAGTGGTTTCACATTTAGCCATTTTCCCTTTACTTACATTTCATTGTTTCCTTTCTTTTCTGCCCGCTCAGATGCAGTTCATGCTGCTCTTCAGCAGACAAGGCAAGCTGCGCCTTCAGAAATGGTACGTTCCACTGTCCGACAAGGAGAAAAAGAAGATCACACGTGAGCTGGTACAGACCGTCCTGGCACGAAAGCCCAAGATGTGTAGCTTCCTGGAGTGGAGAGACCTCAAGATTGTTTACAAAAGGTCAGTGAGTGGTCAGTGATCTGCACAGACCTGGCAACCTTTAGCAGGAGATCTAGAACTCATACTGGGTCACTTATTTCAATTTAACTTCGCTTGTATCCAAGGGAGCAACCAAAACTGCTAACAATGGTACACTGTGGAGTCATTGTTCTGGCAAATGTTGTCACGCATAAGTGCAATGCAGAGACTTGCAGAGACGTCTTGTGTAATTCATACTTGTGAAAATTAGTGTTGCAAATGATTACTTCAACTTTACATCTCACTTCAAATTTAAGCATTCAGTCCACTCGGCTCTGTTGATGTGTTCACTTGACTCCATCCACTAATATCTCTGTAGATGTCCAATTGACTCTGAACACTCTGGAACCTGCCCACTTTCTTCTACACATTTAGCTAGGGTTAGGGTCACATGACTCCACCCACTCACTTCTCTGGAGCTGTTAACCTAACGCACAACCCTTCAACTTTCTAAAATTGTCCATCTGACCACACCTACTGCAGCTTTCTAGAACTGTCTATCTGACCACACCCACTTCAACTTTCCAGAACTGTCCATCTGACAAGACCCACTTCAGCTATTTAAAACTGTTCATTTGACCACACCCACTGACCTTTTCTAAAACTGTTCATCTGACCACACCCCTTTCAGCTTTATTGTACTGTCCACCTGACCACATTTTTTCGCATTTTCGCCTTTTTGGATTACTTCACCTGCTGTTATCTAGAACTGTGCACCAGATTACTTCATCTATTTCGACCTGTGCAACTGACCACACCCACTTTAGCTTTCTAGCGCTGTCCAACTGACCACACCCCTTTAGCTTCTTAATCGATGAATATCTACTGTCCACTTATACCATTACAATAATAAGATAACTATTACTTACAGGCAACTGCAGAAGTTTACACGCCCTCTTTTTGCATTGATGAGATTGACATGACAGAGTAATGACTCGTAAGGAAGTACCTTGTCCACTCTGACATGATGTTTGCTATGGTATGTTTTTTATGCTCTTTTCTGATTCCTCTTGACTGTTCATTTAGAGCGTCTTCAAGCTTTTCATGCTGTAAATAAGACTTAAATGCATGTTGACTGTTGTAAGTAATTAGACACTGTATTGAGGCGAATGCAGATGAATTAACTAAAGCACGCCTGAGGAGAGGCAAACATTTGTGCTTGCTAATAAAGACACGTATCTGCATATTAGCCCAAGGAGCACTTGCTGTAATATTTAGGTTAGCTGTTGTAAAAGGCTCCAGATTTGTAACACAGATTTTGTGACTGTAAAAAAAGACTTCAGTTTATTTATATACACTATCAAAGCAAAGTGGTGCAAATTTGTGCCTCTTCGCTAATATATCCATTTTGCATGAACACTTTGTTTATGATTTGCCTTTTGCATCGGAGTATGCCTCGAGCAATCATGCTGTCATTCTGAGGATGACATTAAGCTCATACCTGGGAAAAGTCCACATTTGCCCCTTTGAGGAAATCCGACCCCATCTGCCGCTCAGAGAGTTACCGATTGAGCTCGTCTGGTCGAGCTTGTCCTTGTTGTGCAGTGTGAACGATGGCTTTTGAGTTTTCCCGGTTTAATTCATGCTGAATGCTTGTGCGATCGTCATACGGCAGCATTTGAATAATTCCTAATCCATCTCCTGCTTTATGAACACACAGATAGGAATCCCAGGTTAAGAAAAGGATGGAGTCACTTATCTGATCGCAATGTGTCAGGAGAGCAAATTAAAATATTAAATGTGGCTCGGTTGCCATGGTAGCTGATGGGGTTGGTTGAGCAAAGAACCACAATGACCTCAAGAAAAGACGGATCCACTGCCAGACAGGACGAGAAAGAGAATGACAGAACACACACAAACCAGAACATTTTTTAATTCTTCTGAACAGGATGTGGTCAACCATTATGTGGTACACATTACGAACTAGGAAAGATCCTGGTCATGAATTTAAGTGAAGGTGCAAGTCTGAGTCATTATAATGAAATTGGGATCTTAGAATTTGTATATACAATATGTAATATAAGGTTAATAAACTGTTTGTTCCATCAGAAATATTTTATTGGTTTAAAACTTGGTCGATTCCTTGGGGAGATGGAAGCTCAGTGGTTAAGGCTCTGGGCCACTCTTGGGCCCCTGGGCAAGGCCCTTAACAATCAGTGCTCCAGGGTATAATCGCTGACCCTATACTTTGACCCCAGCTTCCTGCCATAGCTGGGATCTTCAAATAAATAATTTCACAGTGCTGTAAAATACATGCGTGACAAAAATAAACCACATTTCTTTCTTTTCTCTGCTTTCTTTCTTTGGCTGTAGAACATCTCAGATAATCTTATTCCTTCCAGCTTTCCACATCTGGATCCTGATTTTTTTGCTCGTTATTCTTGGTAAAATTGCTCAAGTTGACCCATAGATCTTCATTGGCCATTTTGATACAATCAAATTCTTGGTTTTGCAGCACTGGTGTGTATATTTTTTTGTTGGAAAGATAACCTCCAACCATGTCTCAAGGCTATATAGACTGGACCAGGTTTCTTCAGGGACCTCAACCTCTAACCTTACCAGATTTCTTGTGTAAAAAGACCACCATGTTTCACTATGGTAACCAGTGTGGGTTACCATTGACAGCTGACCCACACAAGGCCACTCTGGCTTTTAAAGTGCTTCTGCATCACCACAACACTCGTCTAATAGATGCAAAGTAGGTTCTGATGGAGGAGACGCATAAGCCTTGTGCATTTCTTGCTTCACAAGGTAACTGACATTGTACTGATGTTGAATATATATTGGATTTTGCAGAAGCATTATTACACAGGGAATTGTTTCTCTGTATTTGTAATGCTTTATGTATCCATGCAGGTGTTCCTCATCTCCGATACGCTTCTCTGGTGCATGCAATTTACATGAGAATTACACGCAGTGTTGCGCGTCGAATTTTTTACATGCTCCTGTAAATACATCATCGTTAGATTCACGTCAGTGGGTTGATTAATGGCTCCGTCGCGAATCCCGGCCCTGAGGTCGTGCGAAGGTGTAGGCCGTCCCTGGATGTGCATTTTTAATTCCGTCGAAGACTGATGATCTCGTTAGTATGCAAGAACACAATGTTGATCGGGGCATTCGGGAAGCACGTTCAATTCCATCCTTTGTTCATTTCTCCTGAGTGTGTGCTGTAATGGGTATCTGGACGAGCAGAGAGGGAAGATCAGATAAATATTTCAAGGATTTTGCTCGTTTTTTTTCTTTTCTTTTTTTTACACGGAGGATTTAATCGAGACTGCAAGCACCAGAGATTCATTTGATGGTCAATTTAAAAATAAATAAATAAGAGAGAGATAAGAGAGTGTCTCAAACATACATCTGTACTGGTACCAACAATGAAATACAGTGTGGCACAGGAAAACGCAAAATTTTGGAACTAGGAGTTGGTGCCCCTGTGGTGTCAATTGTTTGGGACCAGTACGAGCTTGTTTAGAATCCCCTTGCAATTAATATGATGGAGCAGTGGGGCTGTGCACAAAGAGTGTTCACTGTTTATAAGAATGATGATATAAGAATGACTTTTATAAGAATGATGATATAGCGAGTGCTGCGCAATTGGAATTTTGGCGTCTGCTTACAACATGGGTGCGTCATTTCGAAGAAACGTCTCAACTCAACAATGATGCGTGTTGTGGAATGGAGCGGTGCCTCACGATGGCAGTTCTAAAACTTTATTTCGGCTTCTCCCATTAGGGGTCGCCACAGCGGATCATCCGCATGTTTGATTTGGCACATGTTTTTATGCTGGATGCCCTTCCTAACACAACCCTCGCCATTTATCCGGGCTTGGGCCCGGCACTAAGGCTTGTGCAACCCTAATGGCTGGGGTTGGTTCACTGATCGGGGATCAAACCCGGGCCGCAGCGGTGAGAGCGCCGCATCCTAACCACTAGACCAGCAGGGAATCTAAACTTCCTTTTGGCTTCTCCCATTAGGGGTCGCCACAGCGGATCATCCGCATGTTTTATTTGGCACATGTTTTTACGCTGGATGCCCTTCCTAACACAACCCTCCCCATTTATCCGGGCTTGGGACCGGCACTAAAAGTGGCTGGGGGTGGTTCCCTGACCGGGGATCGAACCCGGGCCGCAGCGGTGAGAGCACCGCATCCTAACCACTAGGTTCAAACAGCCTTAATATTCTATGGTGTGCGGGCCATTTGAACATTGAGAGGCTGAAGGCTAAACCTGTTTCTTTGAAAATCAGCAGACAGGACACAATCGTGATGTCCTAACTGGTAATGATGCTGAAACTCCCTTTGTGCAGCACTCACATTAGCACCATTCTTGCCAAGGTTTTTCACAGTGAACGCTTGTTGTGCACCACTGTACTGTTCCTTTATAACTAATGGCAAGGGTTTCCAAACAAGCTCGCACTGGTTCCAAACAGGTGCCAATGCCCCAAGGTCGCCAACTCCTAGTTTCAAAATTTCAAAGTTTCCCTGCGCCAGCCTGTACAATCAGTCAAGGAATGGGTGTCCATAGTCTACACAATGCTAGCAAGTAAGGGTACATGTACCTACCAGTTTAGCATTGTTAAGCGTATTTACATCTTCACACACCTCCTCTCCTCAACCTCGTTCAGGGGGTTCACTATTTCGAACAAACTTGCTTGTTTGGTTTCTACACCCTTTGTTATGTTCCAAAGAAAGATACAGAGCATAAACCAGCATCTTGAGCCAAACAGCTGTTCTCCTCAAGGCATTGTTTGGTGTCACTTCATGTGAACATCAGTTTTAGGTTGGAATTGCATGCAATCGGGATGTTTTAAATAAGGAATTTTGTCGCATGTTATGCAACTGCTCTTTTACACCTATTAGTCCGTTTACAGCATCAGAATCAGTAATAAATGGATGCTTATGGTTTGTTTGCCCTGCACCTCAGGGGATGCAGGCTGAAATTCCGCCTCCGCTCTGTGGGTGTCGAGTTTGCTTATTTTCCTTGCTTTTGGGTATTTCTTTAGGTGCTCGCCCACTACAGAGAGATAGGTTGTAGGATGATTGACATTTCTGAATTGTCCATAGTGTGTGCAACTGTGTCCTGCGATGGCTTGGGACCCTGTTAAACTGGTCGCCTCTGGGTACCATGAATTTCCTGAAAAAGGGTTCCAGGCTTCCCCTGACCCTGTGTAGGGTAACCGGTATAGAACATGGATGGATGGATGAATGTATGGATGGATGGATCGATGGGGCTGGGTGGATGTGTGGGTGGGTATCATTTTACACTTTGAATTTACAAAATTACATAAACCAAAAGGCAAAAATAACACAAATGTTTTACTTTTATGCATAAACAACTTTTGTTTCGAGAGTTGCGTAGGGTTAGAAATATTCTGGAATGGTTTTTAGCAAGGTCAGAATTCTAATTCTGGGCACATTTCTCGCTGAATATTTTGGGAGTTCATAGAAAGTGTTGCTTTGGACGTGCTTCTTTACCCAAATCTTGAGCTATTTCAAAGCTCCATTTAGGGTTATCCTCTTAAAACTAGATTCTGTATAATGTTTTTTTCTGACAGATGATAAGAGGAAAAAACCTCCAGGCTGAAGCCTGAACAGACTGATTTACTCAGCACATTGAGGGACTCTGAGGATGCATTGAATCCTGGGCACAATAAAGCAGACATTGCAAGAGAGAGATGTAACTTTGCCTTCAGCGGTTACCTTGTGTGGGTGTGTGTGTGTCTGTGAGTGTGTGAGGACTACACAGACGATACCTTGACAGATGTAAAAAGGTAACAAAACCGTATCGGCTGCAGAAAGGCACGAGTAGAAATTGTGAGAGGTGTGAAGGAATATGAATGAATGTTGTTAAAAAAAGGAAGGCCTGCTTCTAACATAGAAAGGAAGACTGACAAGATTAGGGAGAGAGAAAGATGAAGAAAGACTATACAGCCAGATGAAAGAAGAGAGGGAGAAAAAAGCCAGGAAAACCCTTCCAGATCAAACTGTGTCTTCAGAGATTGCTGGCTCTTCATTGTTCTCTGGTTAAAAGTGATTTTCTGGCCTGTGAAAATCCTCCATCACACTCTGTAATGAGTCTTTTTCTGCTCTGTTGCTCCTTAACCACACTTGCTCTTGTTGCGAACCTCCATGATAAGGCTTTTTTCGACGATCCCATGATCTTTGACCTGGTCTGTCCTCTGTTGAGCTCATGATTGTCAAGTGGTGTCTAAGTAGCTAAGTAACTTTCTGCCCAGTCAACCGAAAAGTAGGAGTCTAAAAGTTGCCATCATTGGGGTCCTTTGAGTCCCAAGACCCCCTGATGTCCCCAGATGTTTTCCGTAATTCAAAGGTGTGTACATGTAGTCAAAGAGTTACGATGGTTCAACATACAATTTTTCAATCTTACAATGACGATAACGATAAGACAAATTGAACATGGGGTACAATCAGTTGGGGTGCTGCCAGGATGCTCGTATCTCCGTCCACGTGAGATGCTTTACTCTCGCCAGCGCTCGACAGAGTTTAGTTGTCTCTGTGTTAGAGTGCGTATTTTCTTCACTGAACAACTTCTACACCTAGAAATTGTATTGATTAACGTATTAACCGCACTCACTGGCGTCACCTAGAAAGGGACGTTTTTTTTTCAGTCTGGTTCCTCTCAAGGTTTCTTCCTCATGACATCTCATGTAGTTTTTCCTTGACTCTGTCTTCCTCTGATTCTTCCTTGATTTGTGTTTAAAAAGTTGCAACCAGACATTTTTACCCTCAGCCTTCTCAGTTCTTTGATTGGATTTTACATTTTGCCAAATGTATAGTATTAAAGACCTCATAATGTAGGTTAAATACAGTGGGGTTTTTTTACACAATATATAATTCTGTTAATTATAATGTTACACAATGTAGATGTAATACAAAACAAGCAACAGCATAGTTGATACAATGATAGGATGCTGAAACACTGAAAGAAATGCTGAAAGCGCTGGAGGATGTAGGGTTCTGATCCAGTTTCAACACGGTGAATCAGACACTGTCATGGCACTGTGTGTGAGGTAAATGAGAATGAGAGGCTCTAGGAGGTTTGGATGCAATGCTTCACACGCCGTATCCTCTCCAGACCCGACGATTCTACTTTATTCCGTATTTGATTAGCAAAACGACAAGTCCGGCATCACAATCAATGCCCAGCAGATGTGCGCAGAGCTGCTGCTTCACCATCTGGCTGTGTGTAGCACCTCTACATTACCCTCCATGGAAATACAGAGTAGTGGTTCCAACGAATCACTGGATTTTCAATTGGATCGAAAATTGAAAGCGGGCGACAGCTGAGCAGTAGAGGATCGAAGTGTAGTTTCTGTGGTCTGGTTTATTTTTCCGAGTCGTGCAAAAAATCTTATTATCTAGTGTTATCTTTTGTTCAGCACCTTTAGACCATATCAGACTTTCTCACACCATCTTGAGTTCTTCAGATCTCTATCAAATGCTAACGTTGTGGATTGCACTCTAAACCCTGTAGAGAAGGAATGCTGGAAACTCAGCATTGTAATTGTCCAGATACTAGAAAACAACTTAACTGTCACATGGAGACATTGAAGCAGCTGCACAAATGACAAGCAAATAAACAAAATACTTAGGAGTTTATTGTTATAGGCACATAATCATTTACAGATTGGTGAAACGCTGGCTAAAGTAAAGCAAACCCTTGGAATCGATTGTTCTTTTCTGAAAAGTACAAAGTGTTTTATTCAATTAAATTCGTTTTTATGTGTGTAGCACTTTTAACAATGGACAAACTCCCTGAGATGGCATAAGGAAGAAACCTTGAGAGGAACCGGACTCAAAAGGGAACAGATCCTAATCTGGGTGACACCGAATGTCCATTTTATTTCCATTATACCATGTAAAACACTATACTTTTTAGTTGTATAGTTACATTGTTACACAATAGGTCACAGTTATGGTACAATGCAATATATATCAAGGGTAATATCTTCACCAGCTTTTTTGTTTTCTCTCCCTCTTTTAATATGCAGCTTGGCTTGCTACTGATAAACCTCAAAATGAGATATATCAAAGAGAATTATACAAACCTGGCAAAAAATAAGCTGCAAAGTAAAGTCTAATGGTTTACATTGCAGGTTACTCTTTACTTTTTAGTACAGAAGATTTAGTTTCAGCAACTGGACAGATTAGTTGCAATAAAACTAAAGAGACAAAACATTTCAACCATTAACTACTCGGCTTGCTGTGTGTGTTGGATCCTACCGCACATCTACGTAGGATTTGGTGGGGAAAAACTTGAAATTTACATGAGTTATTTGAGTGAGACCCAGTTGAGGGCAACTTAAAATCTAAAAACTGTCCAGTTGAGGATTATGGGCCTTGTTAAAGGGCCTTGTAGTATCAGCATGGTAGTGTTGCAAATTGAAGTCAAGATGTAATAATTGACCTTCCACTTTATGTCCCAAATACATATGAAATGTTCTCGGTTACTTTCAGTACCTTTTTCAAACTGAAATTAAAACCACAAAGTCTGTTTACTTCTAAGTTTTTGTTCCGTTGTTGGTTTTTCAGGGTTTTACAGAATTTAGCATTATGGTAGCTCTAGCAGCAAAATGTTAATATTACATAGCTGGATTCCCCAAAAAATATTAATAAAAAAATGGAATTCACTTAGAAATGTGCATATTTGAATAATGGCTTTCTAAACGGTTATTTGTTACCCACGTGTCATAATTTTTGATTTAAAAAATAAAATAAAAGAATTCTAAAAAACAATTATTACTTCTTTTTAGAAATAAAAGCTTGGACTTGCATTCTTGCTGTGGTTACAGTTTTATTCTCACTTTGTCACATTCTTTGGCACGCTTTGCATCCCACCTTGTTAAACTACGTAAAGTGGGTAAACGTCCTGGCTCAGTTTGAGTGTGTGTATATCTGCATGCTCAAAAGTAGATTGTGTGTTTACCACAAACTGGGTGTCAGTGACGAAATGACAAATTCATCTATATTCAGGATTTTATTTGGAGCGGTGGGGGCGTCAGTAGGCTTGTCTCTCAGCTTTACCGAATTGATCGATCTGTCTCTGGGAAAAAGACCACCTGTAGTCTTGTTCAGAATGTGTTTGTGTGTGTTTGTCTGTGATGAATCGATCGCTTCTCAGTCTTCTCACAATTTTCTCTTATTACTGTATTAAAATAATCCATTAATGCACTTAGACACTGTTGGTATTGCCCCTTTCGGTGTGTTTTGCCAAATGATAATGTTATCACTGTAATAAATGACATTGTTGGTGTGTTTTCCTAAATGACAATGTTGATGTTTCCTCTAATGGCATTTTTGGTGTTGCCCCAAATTACACTGTTGGTGTTGCCCCAAATGGCATTCTTTGTACTGCCTCAACTGACACTGTTTGAGTGTTTCCCAAGTGACAATGTTAGCATTGCAATAAATAACAATGTTGGTGTTTCACCAAGTGACACTGTCAGTGTTGCACAAAATGACTGTTGGTATTACCCCGAAAGACACAGTTTTTTTTTTTTTTTATTGGATTTCTCGCTATTATTACAGCATTAAAATAATCAATTTATGCACTCAGACACATTTCTGAGCTTAATACAAGACAAAACGTTGTGTTAGAAATGTAATGCATTAGGATATTGATTCCTAGTGTCGCTTTCTGAGACTGAAGGTCTTCTGTGCTGCTCAAGTCATCAAACACTAACAGATCCACATCTTGTAATTGGTTCTGGTTTAGTTCGGTGTGTAAACTTGAACGCAGTTTCATAGCTGGATTATTTAGTAATGGCTGTGGACAGGACCTACAATGGAGGAGCCGGTCTCAGAGGGCAATGGGTTCCCAGATTCATTTAAGCTCGGGTACATATTTACAGGAAGCATTTGGAAAGTAGCCAGAGGCCAATAATACTTGTTTTGCTCTTCCTTTAGGGACCAAGTATGACAATGTCTTATATTTTTAATCAAATCTAATGCTCACATGCTCGTCTGCACACCAGGTTTCCATGTCGACCGCTGAAGTTTTTATGGGTTTTATGCCACCTATTCTGGGACTCATATTTTTGTCTCTTCACAGCGGCATGAGACATTAAAAACAAAGACAACCAAGTTTCAGTTATAGTTTCTTCCTTTCTCTCATTGTCCTGGTTGTAGTGTAGCAGCATCTCTGATCAGAATAGTCATGAGCAACATGCTTCTCTAAAGGTTGAAATGCTGCAAGAAGGAAACCTGAAGAGAAATCATTTGAGTATGTTGCTTATATGACATTATGCAGTACTTACAGTCCACATTGCTCCTAATGACACTCTTTGTATTGCACCAAATGGCATTATTGTTCTTGTGTACAAATTTCAATGCTACACTGTTGGTGTTGATCTGAATGACTATGTTGGTGATGCATCAAGTAACCATCTTGTTGTTGCACCAAATAGATTTATTGATATGTACCAAGTTTCCGCAAATGACAATGAGGGGAAAAATGAGACAAATAAAACACTGTTGGTGTTGCCCCAAATAACACTTTTGGTGTGTTTCCTCAAATGACTGCAATAAATGACACTGTTGGTTTTGCGGCAATTGACACTGTTAATATTTCCCAAGAAGACACTGTTATTATTGGTTAAAATGACACAATCAATGGATGCAAAGACAAATCGAAATATAAACGCTACACATATGGACTAATAGAGTAGATAGAAATAGAAAGATGCCGTCAATTATTTCAAGCCATTCCCCCTGTTCTGACACAGTCGGTTAATGAAGTGCTCAATAATTAACTAACAGGTTGACTCGAGCGTGCAGTGATGGGGAAAACATCAATATGGTCCTCCAGGGCCAGCGCTCTCCCTAAGAAATCGTTTCTGTGCTCTTTAGTGCCTCGCAGCATGTAACCGATTAATCACCGGCTGTCAACATTACCCATAGCCATAGTAAAACAGGAGAACAAAAAAAAGAGAAGAAAAAAAACGCCACTGCAGCATGGTGTTCTGAAATCCGGATTATGCACGAGTCCTTTATTAATGGAGTGGGCGGCTGACAAAGCTGAAACTCCGGCGTCCTCATCCTTGCTCAGCAATTCTCCTGTCCTATATGTCTTAAGAGAGAGAAAAATAGAAAGGGAGGTAAATCTGGGCGTGGGTTTGCCTGGAACAAAGAAATCTGAGTGAGCAAGGACATTCTCTTTTATCAGGCAAACGCACAGAGGATTTGCGGCAGCTGCTATGCGCCACTTGCGGCACAAATGTTTCCATTCTCATTTGAAAGTGGCCTGGTTTTCCTGAAACCAGAACAATCCCCGTTCGCGGGAAAATCGCGAGAGTGTCTCCAAGAACCGTGCGAAATCGATTACGCTTCAGTGCTTTTGGAAAAAAGAAATCGTCCTACACAGTCTTCCTGTGTCTGGTGTTCGGCTTGAAACAAGCTATCGTATGTTGTAAACAGTGAAGCGTAAATTCCACGAGACTCATGAGACCATTAAAGTTACATGTAAACAGATAAAAACTATTGTTATATTATATAATTAATAAATAATAAATGTAATATAACACTCTCCGTGCAGCGTGCAATCTCACATGTAAAAACAAACAGTACTTGATGTCAGTGATTTTAAAGTCTACTGTTATAATGGCAGCAGACCAGAAGCAGGAAAAACTATCGGTATGGATTTTTAGTTCCGGCAATCAACTATCAGTGCTGATTAATCGGAAACAATTGATTCTTGACCTATAGTCATAACATTTTGTCTGTACGTCTTTGCTCTACACAGATATGCCAGTTTGTATTTCTGCTGTGCCATCGAGGACCAGGACAATGAGCTGATCACCCTGGAGATCATTCACCGCTATGTGGAGCTGCTGGATAAGTACTTCGGCAGCGTAGGTGTCCGTTTCCTGTCTTATTCATTGGGAAATGTATGAAGCAAAATGGAGCTAACGATGTAAGCCGGTGTTCCTCTGGTTCTCTGTGCAGGTGTGCGAGCTGGACATTATCTTCAACTTTGAGAAGGCCTACTTCATCCTGGACGAGTTCCTTTTGGGGGGAGAAGCTCAAGAGACGTCCAAGAAGAACGTTTTGAAGGCGATCGAACAGGCCGACCTGCTGCAGGAGGTAAATTACACCACAGGACCACTGCTGACCTGATACACTTTTGGTTAGAGTCAATCAGGTTCAGCAGGTAGTGCTGAATTCAGAGACTGGTGCTGAAAATGTGCTTTAGGATTATCTTACGCTTTTACAGGTATGGGTGCTATGAATATAACTGGCTGTATGGAAAATGATTTAAAAAAAATAGACAGACAGACAGACAGACAGACGATTATTTAATTTGCTATTTGCCAACAACAAGCCTTTCTGCATTTATTTGTTATTTTTTTTAACAATTCTTTTTACTCTTTTTTTTGCCCTGGTTGGTGTTTTGCCTGGTGTGAAGGTGATTCCTCAGAAAAAGAAAATGCCTGGAGGAGCTTTAATTATCGAACACACACAAGATCAAACTCACTCTTAAAAACATACACTCTCATACACTGTATTTGCGTGGTTGTAGATCTACGGTGCTCAAACCAGCAGGTTTGGAGCTGCTGGAGATTTACGAGCTGAGTCACTGTGTACTCGTCATGGTTTTGGACACAGACACACATTTGTAGCCATGTCTCAAACTGAATGCTAATACAATTAACTGATATACAACTGATTCAGTACATTCGGTGAAAGAAATACACTTGTTGGAGCAAAGGTTGATGGTTATTTTTGTCAGTTCTGAGGTGATTTTATAAGGGAAATGGCAATAACATATCAGGAAATGTGGCTTTTCCCTGGGAAAACTGTGATGTCATATACACGCATTTGCATATTAGAACATGATTGGCATATTCTGATGCAATAATGTGAAAAATCTCTAGTCATGTTTTTTTTGTTGTTGTTTTTGTTGTTCAGTATTAACCCAGATTTAACTTTTTTAAATACAAATTTTGCATTTCGTGACCATTCTCACAAACAGCACACTTTTATTCCCTCACAAAAGCGAAATATTCAATTGAATGAATCGAATATTCAAAATATTGAAGAAAGTGAAAGACTATTCTATATCTAAAATTATTTACTGTCAATTTATCACCCACTTTTTCACGCCATGGTAACGTGTAATTTCCTGTGTTATCATTATACAATATATACCATATGGACAAGAGTATTGGGACACCTGTCTTTTCCAGCTATATGTGGATCTTCTTCAAACTGTTACCACAAACCTGAAGGCACACACTTATATAAGATGCACTAGCATAAAACTTTTCCTTCACTTGAACTAGAAGACCCAAACCTGATCCAGCATGACAATGCACCTGTGCACAAAGCCAGCTGGGGCCTAAATGTGGAATGGGATGTTCAAAAAGTGTATATGAATCTTATGGTCAGATGTCTTCAAACTTTTGTCCATATATTTATATATATATTTATATATACTAATCCAAAATATATGTATTTTATACATTGTAACAATTATGTTAAATTATTGTCAACTGTAAATAATTAAACTGTGGCCAAAAACACCCTTTTTCAAATAATGGATAAAATAAATGGCAAAATGCAAATGTTTTTATTATTATTATATTTCTGTGATTTATTTACTAGTATTTCAGGTGTACTAATGTGATTATTGTTAAAAGATTGTAAATACTTTCAAGTTTTCCGTATGTGACAACTGGTCTCCTGATTCCCTCTCCTACCTGGAAATGTCCTTATAATGCTCTCATCCTAGAAACTGTGTTATACAGATGAAAAACAGAGACAATCCTTCAGGGCTCAGAGCTCCAGGTACGACCACCAGGCCTTCACCGAGCAGCTCATAAAGCCTGTACCGTGCTGGAATAAATCACAGCACTGAGTAAAATGGCACTTATTACTCCGCAGGCTGGCCGCCGCGATGGCCTTTGATTAAGCGTGCATGCCGATGACAGGAATAGATACGATTGTGGAGGCTGCGTTCGCATCTGCAGGAGAAGCCTGGCACGCCGCAGCTGCTCTTTATCTCGGCGCAGTAATTACCGCCGACATTTCAGAGGCAGTCGCTGGCTAGCTTTCTTTCCCTCTCCATTTTTTTCTCCTCTCCTCTTCATTATGCTCTGCTTTGTTTCTCGTCTGTTGTCACCGGCCTTTGTTCAGCATCCGAGCACTTTGTACTTTTTGATTCCACTTGACGTGAGCTTTTTTTCCCCCTGTTCTTTCCCTTCTGTTTCACGCCTCTCTCGTTTCTCTTTTCTCTGATTTGCAGAAACTCGACTTTCAGATCCGCTTCTTACCAGGTATTTGAATTGATTATCGATTAGGACTGTAGTTTTCCTCTGCTGTAGATCAGAGCTTCCTGCTAGTCGAGCAATATAGCAAGTAGAAGCAAGGGGGAGGAGGCCATGTGCCAGAAGTAACACTGCAGTTCGGGATGAGTAGTAAGGAATCATACACGCATTGTGTGTGCTGAACCATCAATTGGACAGATAAAAACTCACAAGAAAAGGAAAGTAGCATATAAAATAGAATATAGAACTAAAAATAAAGATAAACAACAGGCAGTAAAATGAGACAGAAAGAAATGGGTATGGATATAATATAAGCATAGTAAATTTCTTCTCATATCAAAGCAATGTTAGGAACCTGGGGTCCCAGCAGCTCTTAACCTGTTGTTAAGGGCCATGCACAAGGGCCCCAAAAGTGTCAAATTGGCAATAACTAGGCTTAAACCCCTGATCTTCTGATTAGTAACCAGAGCTTTCCTTATAGAAATGATACCATATATAACTGTGAGAGTATTAATAAAATCCCGTGATTAGATTTACAGCCGGAACTACTTTTTCTTTTTTAATTTTTAGCATGAATTCCAAGCGAGTCAAATTTGCACCAGTTTGTGTTGGGATTTGTTCGGGGAGGGGTTTTTTTTCTGTTGCTGCCATGAGGCGTCTCCCCCGAGGCTTATACTGAAGAACTAATATAGATCATAGGTTTGCGCTTTGTTCCTGGAGATCTGCCCTCCTTCAGCGCTCAAGACCAGGATGATATAACAATATATACAACAGGATGATATATTCTGGGGTCCATTCTGAAGTGATCATGCCTGTACCGTTCTCCAGCTGAATGCTGCAGCAATTTTCGAGTTGCAAAATCGTAACTGTGATACAACAGGCTGATTCGGGGGACTTCCTTCTGAATCTCATCCTCACGTCAGAATGGACCGAGGCAGGTGTGTTAAATCAGTTTAAGCACAATGGATAGGATGGCTGACCTCCATGAAGACCTGCCCAGTGCAGAAGTGCAGATACTCATGTTCTAAAAGACTCTGGTAAAAGTTAAAGTTCTGCCTTTTTTTTTTTTTTTTTTTTTAAGTTCCTCAAGTTAAAGTAAAGAAGTTTGGGCTCTGACACGTACTTAAGTAAAAAAGTAACCATTACTACTATCTGTTTTAGTGTCACGCTTGTCCTGGACCTCACATCATATTAATATATTAATACAAAAAAACTTCTAATGTTGTTACCTAATGAATGTATCCAGGCAGAACATCCACCATATAGAACACAAGCAGAGAGAAGATTATGATAATCATGTGATCAGGAATGTCTCTGTTCTCAAGTCATGTTTACATCAGAAGTGGAAGTACAGACATTTGTGTAAAACATGTAATGAGTGAAAGTAAAAAGTTGTCTAAAAAATAAATAGCGAAGTAAAGAACTGATGCCAGAAAAATCTGCTTAAGTACAGTAACGAAGTATTTGTACTTCATTACTTCCCACCTCTAGACCTGTTCACTGTTAGATCCTTTAACACCGTGCAATTAGATACAAGGAATAAAACAATACACGCCTTCATCTACAGCTACCAAATGGTAATGTTGAAATATATAGAATTGTTTTTTGTTTTTAGCACCAGGTTTATGGTAATCAATTAGTCCACTGTTAGATTTTTATCATGCCCAAACGAAACTTAATTCTTGGAGAAGTTTTCCATACGACCTGCTATGCCCGTGGTACCTTTCTGATATCAGGGAAGAAGAAATACACAGCACACAGAATGCATGTTCTTCCTCTTCTTCTCTTTATTGCAGGTAGCAGAACGTATTTATACACATACAGAGAAAAGAAACCTGACCTAGTTGTTTCCTGTTTAGACAAGAGGATATACTAGCTGGCGATGTGTGAGTCCAGATAAGGACTCCCTGTTTACCTTACAGACTAACATCGTAAATATTCTATAGACACTGAGCAGACAAAGGAATGTGTGTGAAACAGTGTGAAAACCATCTTAACACTAACAATGGCCACTTTAAATCATTTATGATTTAGCATCACACACCAAAACATAGGTTGTTTCACCCGGGGAACAGAACCGGTGACACAAACTGCAAATGAAAAGATAAAGACAAACAAAAACATACAGAAAACAAAATAGTGTTCAACACTCGTAAACAAACTCTTAATCTTCTCAAAAAAACTTTGTTCAGCAGTTGTTTCACGTTTTCCAAGACATCATGAGACATTTGTTTCTCAGTGCTTGTTCAATATGTCTATTAGCAGTATTATAAGGTATACATAACAGTTTCTTCTCACTGTCTAGTTACAACTATGCACATATAGTTATAGAATTTAGACCTAGAGCAGGTATCAGGGTAAGCTAAACTAAACAGTCAAGTGAGTCAGATCTTCACCCCGGAGGTGGCCCCCTTTCTACTATAAAGAAAGGATCTTTCCGTGGGCTCTCAATTGTTTCAGCCCTGAATACTCACTTAGGTAGGCTTCTTAGGCCAACAGACCAATTAGTGCATAGAATAAGTAGGCGCTGTTTTGATCCTGCTTGCGTGTATCCACTGTGGCTGATAATCAGTCAGAACTCCAGTTCTGGTTACAGCTAGAACATTCGCTGGACCCAGATACTTCGGCTCAACGACCTTGGTAGGCTTCGGACTTCTTATCAGGACCTGCTGATTAGGCACAAAAGGGTGTGTTGGCTTATCTGTAGGCAGAGGAAGAGTTAGTGAGACATCAGCACTGATAGAATTCATTTTCTCAACCAGGGCAGAAATGTAGTCGTCCACCATCACTTCCAGGTTACCTAAAGAAGAAATGCCAGTGCATCCCCTAACCCATGGGGTCAAGAAAGGTTAGAACATAAAACTTTTAAAGGTTAGTTTTGTTAAAGATAGGGTCATTCTCATTTCTGTGAGTACTACCGGGAGAACAACAGTCTAATTTCGGCCTGTTTCAATGCAGGCTTTAGTAATACGTTCCTTAATGGTTCTGTTTGTTCTCTCTACCACTCCAGCTGACTGTGGGTGATAGGGAATATTAAAATAACAATCAATTGCTAAGCTTATAGCCAAAAGTTGTGTAACCTTCGAAGCAAAAAGGTGTGCCGTTATCACTTTCAATCACACTAGGAATACCAAACCTAGAGATGATCTCTTTTGTTAAAATTTTTGACAACCGTTTTAGCGTTCTCTGTCGCACATGCAAATGCTTCAGGCCACTTACTGAATCTGTCAACTATAACCAACAGGTATCTCAAATTTCCTACAGGTGGCATATGTGTAACTATGGCCACTTTGGCAGGGAGTTGAACAGCTTTTAAAAAGTCGCCTATGAGATTAAAATGTGCTATGGGCTTTCCATCAGCTGTTTTAAAGTCTCTTTGCTTCCATGTTTCGGCAAAATCATGCACAACACCATAAGCATACTTAGAATCAGTGTATATAGTCACTACTTTACCTTCAGACAACTGACATGCTCTTGTGAGTGCGACCAACTCTGCAGCTTATGCTGATGTGTATGGTAATGATTTAGCTTTAACTATTATATCAGGTAATCTTACAACCGCATATCCACATAAATACACATCATCAGAAGGTTTTGAACATGAACATCTACATATAGACAATCCCCCTCTTCCAGGGCCGTATCTAAAAGATCGGGCCTACAAGAGGTCTCTTGTTCAATGTGTTTAAGGCAATCATGTGTGTCGTCAAAACCATCTACGTCAATATCGTGTAGCAGATCACGCAGAGCTACTACAGCTGAATGCGGCTGAGAAGAGGCTTAATAGTTAAGATTTCCGTTGCCAAGAGCGTGGTCTCATAACCCGATCTACGTTGTGCTGTCATATGTTGTGTAAAATAGCTGTTACCTGATGTGAGGTGTACAGTATCAAAGGATGTGACAGCACCGTTTTCTCAGCATCCCGGACCATCAGAGCCGCAGCAGCCACTGCACGCAAGCACGAGGGCAACCCTTGTGCTATATTGTCTAAAGATTTGGAAAGATATGCAACAGGGCGATATCTGTCACCGTGTTCCTGGGCTAGGATCCCCGCAGTCGTACCACCACATTCGTGCAGATATAGGTGAAAAGGTTTAGTATAATTCGAAAGACCTAGAACTGGGGCAGACTGTATAGCATTCTTGAGGGCAGCAAAACTGTCAGTCATCTCATGAGTCCACAGAATAAGATGTGATGGAGGAGCTTTGTGATCAATAGCACTACGCAAAACTTTATCATGCTGTGTGCAGTCAGGGATCCATGCTCGGCAGCAGTTCACTAGTCCCAAGAAGCTCTGCATCTGTTTTACAGTCTGAGGTCTTGAAAACCTAGTCACAAGCTGCACTCGGTCCTGCGATATCTTACTTTGGCCTTCTGAGATCACATGGCCCAGATATGAGACCTTTCTCTTCACCCACTGTAGTTTCTGGTGTGAAGCTTTAAATCCAGCCTGAGCCAGGACATTGCAGACAATCACTGATGCTTTGTGGCAGTCCTGCTCAGTCAGTCCTGTGACAAGGATGTCATCTGCGTATTGAAGAATGCAGGTTGTTTCTGGAAGGTGTATATCAGCCAAAGTTCTGTGCACTACAGCGGAGAATACGGCTGGTGAGTCAACAAAACCCTGAGGAAGACGGGTACAGGTGAATTGACGTCCCCTATAGGTAAATGCGAAAAGCGTGTGCGTCTCTGAGGCCAAAGGGACACAGAAAAAAGCAGAACAAAGATCAATCACAGTAAAAAAATCTGTGAGTCGCTGGTATAGAGTTAACAATGGTAGCTACATCGGGTCCCAAAGGAGCTAACGGAATAACTAATTTATTAATCTCACGTAAATCTTGTGTGAGCCTCCAGCATTTTTTATCTGCCTTCAAGACGGGATTAATCGGTGTGTTATAAGGTGAATGTGTCTCGATCAAAACACCTTGTGACAATAAATTGTCAATAACTGGAGCAATGCCAACATTCTTCTCTTTCGACAATGGATATTGTTTAACAAAAATCGGATGGTGTGTTTTTATGAGTGCAAGATACGGTTTTACCTGGATTAAACCTGCCTCATCTTTGTGAGAGGCCCATAATTTAGGGTTAACTTTACCTAAATTCGGTTCATCAGGCAGGACCTCTGTACTACCTTGGAAAAAATCTTCCGGATGTGGCTGTGGCTCGGTTGAGAGCATGAGGACAGAAGAAAAAGACAGTGAAACATTGGTTTCAAAAAACAGAATTTCTATTCCCATTTTGTGCATCATATCTCTTCCTAAAAGGTTTAAAGGCGAATTTGGAATTATTGTAAAGCTATGATAAAAATTAGTACCAGTCGGTGTCACTACAGGCAAAAGGTGAGTTACAGGACATGAAATTGGAAATCTATCTATTCCCTAAAAGATGAACTTCCCCTTTTTCCTAGGACCTCCTCCTTGAGTTTTGTGCTGAGGCTGGAATGCACCACTTCCTGTTGCAGTGCAGAGCATAACGGGTTAACTTAACCTGGAGCATAGTAGAAACCTCTAGCAGCATCTAAATCTCTAGGAAAATGTATCTAGATGTAATAAATTTCACTCCATAATGCCAAATGGTCTAAATAAGGATTAGTTCAATAAACGGCACAATTCCCATACATAAAATCTATGGGACTTTCTTCCGGCAATAAGTGAAAAATGTCATGACCCATCTTCTTTACATAGAACAAAGAACAGACACACAACACTTAACATACAGACGATACACACAACACATAACACTTAGACAATACAGCTGCGCTAGGCACCAGGGGGATCGCAGTCTTCAAACAAAAAAAGTAATCCAGTCTCTCCAATTGAATCACAAATTTTGTAAGTTAGGAGAAAAAAATAGACTATAAAGCCAAAACAAGATTGAAGTCTTTTGAAAAATTTTAAAGTCTTTTCAAAATGTCTGTTTTTCTTTAGGTTCTTTTCACTTTTCTCTCACTTCTTTTTTTTTTTTTTTTTTTTTTTTAAACAATTAATTTTTCATTTATCTATTTTTTTCGGGCATATAAATTATCGTGGATTCTTTTGGATACTTCAGACAATATCGCCTATATTAGACAGACCGTAAAAAACGTCTTCTAATCTTGCATCTTACATCTAAGGTGAGGAAACCAACGAAATCATCCCACCAAAGGAAATTATCATTAAACAATTAATGCATAACCAAGACACGAACACATATGCAGCCCTATTGGCTGGCATACGGACAATCCCGCAAACAAGGAAGTATCTTAAAACTTACCTTGATGCGTGATTTCCCTTTTTGAATATTGCTGAAAGTATCCCACTTCTGACACCAAAACTGTTAGATTTTTATCATGCCCAAACGAAACTTAATTCTTGGAGAGGTTTTCCATACGACCTGCTATGCCCGTGGTACCTTTCTGATATCAGGGAAGAAGAAATACACAGCACACAGAATGCATGTTCTTCCTCTTCTTCTCTTTATTGCAGGTAGCAGAACGTATTTATACACATACAGAGAAAAGAAACCTGACCTAGTTGTTTCCTTTTTAGACAAGAGGATATACTAGCTGGCGATGTGTGAGTCCAGATAAGGACTCCCTGTTTACCTTACAGACTAACATCGTAAATATTCTATAGACACTGAGCAGACAAAGGAATGTGTGTGAAACAGTGTGAAAACCATCTTAACACTAACATCCACCAATTAGGAAGCTCCTGTACACCTTGAAGATTTTCAAGAAATCTCTTTGTCATAGTTTTCTGTGAGCTAGTATGCTAGCATGTGTGCTAGCATCCAGAAAAACAGCGTATCTTTGCCTGATTCAGGATAAATAGAAAACTACATTTCAGAAAACAGACCACATGCTGGATTGAGTGATAATAATTAATTTATTAGACAGACAGACAGACAGACAGACAGACAGACAGACAGAACACCCCTAATGATATGTTGCACCACTAAACTATCTGTAGTTCATAATATTTTTTCATGAATTTCTGGAATCCATTTGTGTTAGGTAATATTATAATCCTGGTTCTGTATAATAATCTGTATACAAAATCGCTGGTTGACTATAGAATCATTTCCAAAACAAGAAAAAAAGCCTGATGTGGACTGCCTTTGACCTCGGCTAACACCGGCACAGGCACAATACGATTCAGCAGGTCACATGACCCTGATTTCAGGAATGTGTCGTGACAGGAGCTCGAGGGAAAAATGACCGAGGAGGAAAACAAAGCCGTGTTGTGTGCAGCAGCCACACACTGAGCCATGACCCAAATGGGAGGGGGATAGAATGCTTAGAAGCTCCCAGGCATTTACATTGCTAATTCTAACCTGCAGCTCGACAGGACGGCAGGGAAAGGGGCGGGGAGGGGGGGCTGAATTCTGGTAGCACGATTAGTAGACTATTGCCCTTGTCTGCTCACCTGAGACCAGTTCCATGTTGTTCTAATGAATTGAGTTGTGTTTTGATCGAAGAGGCAGGGTGTAGATGAGCATGGCTGGACACGTTTCGCCTCAAGGCCTTTCGGAGCTCTGGAGCAGAGCTTTGTACACATACAAGTGTAAAACGACCGTTTTACGAACTCCTGGATGTTAAACCTGTAGGGTCTCGGACTAAACAAAGCAGCATGGCAGTGCAATGTTCACCAAGTGAATATGGAATTTGGAAAACCCCCGAATACACACACACACACACACACACACACACACACACACACACACACAATATATTACAATAGTTACATTCTCTATTAAGGTTCAAACTAATAAAACTCCATGAAATACCATTATCTTAGTCTGTGATTTTGAGGTCTACTGTTATTTTGTCACCTTATAAAATGTATAAAAGCGATATGGCATGACGCCGTGTGTTACATATTGTTACAAGAACGCCCTTATCCGTAACAAAATCCATATAATTTACGCCCCCTTGTGGTGTAGTATTAAGACGGGTAGCTAAACAAACATATATAATTTAGGTCAATGCTCGGAGTTTGTTTTTACACTACAGTAAGCCGTGTTTGTTCCAACACGAAAAGTACAAAGTAATATTTAAAAAGGAGCTTTTTCCTGATAAAGAGCTGCTATTTTGAGGCTCAATCACTCCATTATTTTATGTGCAGCAATAGTTAGGATGCTGAGTAATACAAGAGAACAATAGTATATAGTACAGTAATACAGTATACTAGTAAAGTATAGTGTACTATAGTAGAGTAATATTTAAATAAAAGTGTAGATAATAATTAAATGGTGGAGTATTGTAGTTTAGTATAGTAGTACAGAATAGAAAAGTATAGTAGTGTGGAACACCAGTGTCAGAGTAAATGACTTTATTGTAGTACAATAGGTTAATATTATTAAACAGTACAGTCATATAGTAAAGGAAATAGTAGAGCATAAGTTTATATAATGTACAGGATGGACATGGCGTTAAAGTAGTATAATGGATGATAGTGGTGTTTTAAAGTATAATGGTATACTGGATAATAGTATAATAGTATAATGGAGTATAATAGTGTATTATAGTAGTATAATGGAGTATAATGGAGTATAATGGTGTATTATAGTAGTATAATGGAGTATAATGGAGTATAATGGTGTATTATAGTAGTATAATGGAGTATAATGGAGTCTAATGGTGTATAATGGTAGTATGATGGAGTATAATGGTGTATTATAGTAGTATAATGGAGTATAATGGAGTATAATGGTATTATAGTAGTATAATGGAGTATAATGGAGTATAATGGTGTATTATAGTAGTATAATGGAGTATAATGGAGTCTAATGGTGTATAATGGTAGTATGATGGAGTCTAATGGTGTATTATAGTAGTATAATGGAGTATAATGAAGTATAATGGTGTATTATAGTAGTATAATGAAGTATAATGGTTTATTATAGTAGTATAATGGAGTATAATGGTGTATTATAGTAGTATAATGGAGTCTAATTGTGTATAATGGTAGTATGATGGAGTATAATGGTGTATTATAGTAGTATAATGGAGTATAATGGAGTATAATGGTGTATTATAGTAGTATAATGGAGTATAATGGTGTATTATAGTAGTATAATGGAGTATAATGGAGTATAATGGTGTATTATAGTAGTATAATGGAGTATAATGGAGTATAATGGAGTATTATAGTAGTATAATGGAGTATAATGGAGTATAATGGTGTATTATAGTAGTATAATGGAGTATAATGGTGTATTATAGTAGTATAATGGAGTATAATGGAGTATTATAGTAGAATAATGGAGTATAATGGAGTATAATGGTGTATTATAGTAGTATAATGGAGTATAATGGAGTATTATAGTAGTATAATGGAGTATAATGGAGTATAATGGAGTATTATAGTAGTATAATGGAGTATAATGGAGTCTAATGGTGTATTATAGTAGTATAATGGAGTCTAATGGAGTCTAATGGTGTATTATAGTAGTATAATGGAGTATAATGGAGTCTAATGGTGTATAATGGTAGTATGATGGAGTGTAATGGTGTATTATAGAAGTATAATGGAGTATAATGGAGTATAATGGTATTATAGTAGTATAATGGAGTATAATGGAGTATAATGGAGTATTATAGTAGTATAATGGAGTATAATGGAGTCTAATGGTGTATAATGGTAGTATGATGGAGTCTAATGGTGTATTATAGTAGTATAATGGTAGTATGATGGAGTATAATGGTGTATTTTAGTAGTATAATGGAGTATAATGGTGTATTATAGTAGTATAATGGAGTATAATGGAGTATAATGGTATTATAGTAGTATAATGGAGTATAATGGTGTATTATAGTAGTATAATGGAGTATAATGGAGTCTAATGGTGTATAATGGTAGTATGATGGAGTCTAATGGTATTATAGTAGTATAATGGTAGTATGATGGAGTATAATGGTGTATTACAGTAGTATAATGGAGTATAATGGAGTATAATGGTGTATTATAGTAGTATAATGGAGTATAATGGTGTATTATAGTAGTATAATGGAGTATAATGGAGTATAATGGAGTATTATAGTAGTATAATGGAGTATAATGGAGTATAATGGAGTATTATAGTAGTATAATGGAGTATAATGGAGTATAATGGTGTATTATAGTAGTATAATGGAGTATAATGGTGTATTATAGTAGTATAATGGAGTATAATGGAGTATTATAGTAGAATAATGGAGTATAATGGAGTATAATGGTGTATTATAGTAGTATAATGGAGTATAATGGAGTATTATAGTAGTATAATGGAGTATAATGGAGTATAATGGAGTATTATAGTAGTATAATGGAGTATAATGGAGTCTAATGGTGTATTATAGTAGTATAATGGAGTCTAATGGAGTCTAATGGTGTATTATAGTAGTATAATGGAGTATAATGGAGTCTAATGGTGTATAATGGTAGTATGATGGAGTGTAATGGTGTATTATAGAAGTATAATGGAGTATAATGGAGTATAATGGTGTATTATAGTAGTATAATGGAGTATAATGGAGTATAATGGAGTATTATAGTAGTATAATGGAGTATAATGGAGTCTAATGGTGTATAATGGTAGTATGATGGAGTCTAATGGTGTATTATAGTAGTATAATGGTAGTATGATGGAGTATAATGGTATTATAGTAGTATAATGGAGTATAATGGTGTATTATAGTAGTATAATGGAGTATAATGGAGTATAATGGTGTATTATAGTAGTATAATGGAGTATAATGGTGTATTATAGTAGTATAATGGAGTATAATGGAGTCTAATGGTGTATAATGGTAGTATGATGGAGTCTAATGGTGTATTATAGTAGTATAATGGTAGTATGATGGAGTATAATGGTGTATTACAGTAGTATAATGGAGTATAATGGAGTATAATAGTGTATAATGGTGTATAATGGTAGTATGATGGAGTATAATGGTGTATTATAGTAGTATAATGGAGTATAATGGAGTATAATGGAGTATTATAGTAGTATAATGGAGTATAATGGAGTCTAATGGTGTATAATGGTAGTATGATGGAGTCTAATGGTGTATTATAGTAGTATAATGGTAGTATGATAGAGTATAATGGTGTATTATAGTAGTATAATGGAGTATAATGGTGTATTATAGTAGTATAATGGAGTATGATGGAGTCTAATGGTGTATAATGGTAGTATGATGGAGTCTAATGGTGTATTATAGTAGTATAATGGTAGTATGATGGAGTCTAATGGTGTATAATGGTAGTATGATGGAGTCTAATGGTGTATTATAGTAGTATAATGGTAGTATGATGGAGTCTAATGGTGTATAATGGTAGTATGATGGAGTCTAATGGTGTATTATAGTAGTATAATGGTAGTATGATGGAGTCTAATGGTGTATTATAGTAGTATAATGGTAGTATGATGGAGTCTAATGGTGTATTATAGTAGTATAATGGTAGTATGATGGAGTCTAATGGTGTATAATGGAGTATAATGGAGTATAATAGTGTATAATGGTGTATAATGGAGTATTATATATTTTTTTTATTTTTTGCTCAAACGCACACATGGAATTTTCCCCAACACACTTTACTTGATGCTGAGTAATATCAGCTTTCTGATTGGCTGTATTTTGTGAGATCATACCTCTGAATGGCTGGAATTTTGTGTTCATAGAGCCAGACTGATGACTGGGGTGGTTTGGCCAACGATGAGATCTTATAAAGGGGAATCAGTCCAAACCCCTTCATGCTTATCGGTAACTACCCAAGTTGCTTGATTCGGTCCACTGGCATGACATGTTCAGAGAGTGAACGCATGAAGAGCAGCCACGTACGATTCCGACTGCAGGAGCATCGCTGTGACAGGACGAGAGTGCAGCCCTGATACAGCCTTACTGAGAGTTTAGAGTCAAAGAAGAACGTCAGTTAACATAGAAGCTGGCAGGTGTGTAATAAATCTTCTGGAATGTTCTGTAGATGGGTGTATTGCCTCCTCCTCCTCTCACAGCTGCTGTGCGGTCGGACAGCATGGTGATTGTGTTTGCTGTGGGGTTCTCTGATACTGGACGCTTCATTACTCAACTAACCTGGCTGGAACATTACAGCATCAGTGTGGAAATGAATGTAATAATATCAATATGAAAAAATTATATATATATATATATATAATTTTTTCATATTGATATTATTACATTCAAAGAAAGAAAGAAAGCACAAGAACAAGACAAGAAACAAGACAAATGTGAGAAAAACAGACAAAGAAAGACAGAAACATAAAAGAAGATAAAAGGAGCAAAAAACAAAAGTGCAGCAAATTAAAACTGAACCAAAACAATCAAAATGAATTTAATGCAAAATAAAAGAGAGCAAAAGAGAAAAAGTATAATAAATAAAATTATATAAAAGTCAATGAGAAATTCAAAAGGAGTAAAATAAAAAGTACTTTTTACCTAAAAATTTAATAATAAATAAATAAATATATAAAATATTATATATATATATATATATATATATATATATATATATATATATATATATATATATATATATATATATATAAATAAATAAATAAATATTATATATATATATATATATATATATATATATATATATATATATATATATATATATATATATAAATATATATATATATATATATATATATATATATATATATATATATATATATATATATATATATATATATATATAAATAAATAAATATATATATATATATATATATATATATATATAAATAAATAAATAAATAAATATTATATATATATATATATATATATATATATATATATATAAATATATAAATATATATATATATATATATATATATATATATATAATATTTTATATATTTATTTATTTATTATTAAATTTTTAGGTAAAAAGTACTTTTATTTTTACTCCCTTTGAATTTCTCATTGACTTTTATATAATTTTATTTATTATACTTTTTCTTTTGCTCTCTTTTTATTTTGCATTAAATTCATTTTGATTGTTTTGGTTCAGTTTTAATTTGCTGCACTTTTGTTTTTGCTCCTTTTATCTTCTTTTATGTTTCTGTCTTTCTTTGTCTGTTTTTCTCACATTTGTCTTGTTTCTTGTCTTGTTCTTGTGCTTTCTTTCTTTCTTTCTCTCTTTCCCTTTATGGTTCTCTAAATTCTACATCTCACTGACTGTCTCTGTCTCTCTCTGTCTTTTACTCTTTCTGTTTTTTTTTTTGTTTGTTTTTGTCTTTTTTGTTAATATTTCGCCTTTACACTGTAAAGCACATGGAGCTGCACATTTAATATTTGCAATGTGTAAAATACAAAATACCTGTATATTATTATTATTATTATTATTATTTTGTTCTGAGGTTGTTCCTGGTGTTTGTGTTTCCTCTGTGACGTCAGCAGAGGGACAGTTCAGTAGCTGTGTGTCTCTGCTGCTGTTATTTGAGCCTAATGAGGCTTCAGATGGCCTTCAGCAAGAGCCATCAAATCACTGATTATCTCCACATTCATTACCTTTACACTTCATTTACAGCACAACACCATGTCCGTCCCCCCCTCTCTCTCTCTCTCTCGCTCTCTCTCTCCCCCTCTTTCCCGTTTTCTAAATCTCTCTCTCTCTGCCCCTTTCCTTCAGTTCCCTCTTTCCCCATCCCTTTCTTTCTTTGTCCCCTTCACTTTCTTCCCTGCTTCTTTCCCTGTCTCCTTTCTCTGTCAATTTCACTCTATTCCCTCACTGTCTTTGTCCCCTTTTTCTCTGTCTCTTTCTCTTTTTCATCTCTTTTCCCTTCTTTGTTTCTTTCTCTCTTTTCCTCTCTTTCTGCTGGTTCTCTGTCTATTTCTCTGTGTCCCCTTTTCTCTGTCATTTTCGCTCTATTCCTTCACTTTCTCTGTAACTTTCTTTCTTTCTTTCTCTCTCTCTCTCTCTCTCTCTCTCTCTCTCTCTCTATCTATCTCTATCATTCTGTCTTTTTCTTTCTATCCCCTTTCTCTGTCCCTTTCTCTCTTGCCCTCTTCTCTGTGTCTCTTTTTCTGTCCCTTTCTTTTCCTGTCCCTTCTTTCTGTCCTTCTCTCTCTCTCTCTCTCTCTCTCTCTCTCTCTCTCTCTCTCTCTCTCTATTTCTGTTTCTTCTTCATTTTGTTTCGAACAGTCATTTTGCTTTCGAGTGCATGTCTGTCTGTACCGTATTCTGTCTTTCTTTAGATTTCACTTATGAAAGTGTTTTCAGTAAGCACATGATCTTCTCGAAAATTCTTCTTCTCAATTCTTCTCCTCCTAAAGTCAAACAAGCACTCGAGGTTTTCCTTTTAATATTTTACACTCGGGTCTACAAGTCACTTTCTCTCGAGGTTGTAATTAGCTCGTTTCATCAGGGGAGAAAAAAAAGTTTTTTCTTTTTAATATCGTAATTAAAATCACCTCAGTGCACAGCATTCAGTCTGTCAGCAACTTGAAAGAAGATTCCAGAGAAATATTCACACACACACACACACACACACACACACACACACACACACACACACACACACACACACAGCAGGAGAAAAGTTCAGTATGTAGCTTTGTTCACAGCCTAATTAAAATTGGGCCTATGAGACATTCCTGTGGGAATTAATCTGAAAACCCTCTTTAATTAGTCTTCGATAAGAAGGCGATACACGGATACTAGGGTTTGAAAACAGAAGCAAAGGTCTGGTCAGTGCATTTCTAGAGATAAGTCGTGTGTGTGTGTGTGTGTGTGTGTGTGTGTGTGTGTGTGTGTGTGTGTGTGTGTGTGTGTGCACAAGAGAGAGAGAGACCCTGAGAATCAGTCTATAAACTTGTTCTTTACAATATTTGAGCTTGGTTTGTGTGAAAAACATTTTCTTATATCTATCTTCACTTTCTGGACAAAAGTATTTAGATACCTGACTTTCCTAGTCATATGAGGTTCCTCCCCAAACTGTTACAACAATGTTGGAGGCACGCAGTTGTATAGGATGAAATTTTCCATACATTTGAACTAGGAGACCTAAACCTGTTCCTGCATTCATGAAGATTTGCTTTACGTGGTTTGGAATTGAAGATCCCCTGCTACAGAGCTCTGACCTCAACTCTATTGAACCTGGATGAATTTTTCACGCTGGCTCTGTACCTAACTTCACTAACTTCCTTGTGGCTGAATGAATCTCCACTAATCTCTCCACAAAATCTACTGGAACATCTTCCCTGAAGTGTAGAGGTTATTATAACAGCAAATGGGGAATAGATGTGGAATGGGATGTTCACATATTAATCTTTTGGTACAAATTTTTGTCTATTTATAGTATAAATTTGGCACACACACACACACACACACACACATGCACGCTTTCCACCTGGAGCTGTATTGTGAAATATTACAGAATCTTGCAAAATGCTGATTTATTTATTTTTGTTTAAAAATGTCCACTCTGTAGGAGTTAAGGGTCCAAACACTTCATCCGAGGCTTCTGGTCTGTTCCAGAATTAAGGAGCTCAGGTGAATATGGTACATGATTCATGTTTAGCTAGAAATTCCTCCTTTAGAGTCCTACATTTACTCAATACACAGTGTGTGTGTCCCTGAGAAGTTTATCACCCTTGTATTATACTACATATATATATATTAGGGATGTGCATCTCCATAACTGAGACTGATGTGATTTGCATCTGGATGCATAGCCAACGATGCATTAAAGACACACATGAATCAGCTACTGATGCGTTGCAATACGATTCACCACCATTCCGATGCATTGATTCGATGTAATGGAATAAATATGACGCTCTTTAATGAAATACAGTATTGATAGTTTTGTCTTTGGTCCAGAAATACAGGCAGCAAATGATCAATTTTCTCAAATGCCTTCTGACCTCTAACGCATGGCCCCTTTCACAACATTATAGTTAAAAAAAAAAAAGAACCATCAAATAAAACCAGATGTTCTTCTCCTGCCCTGTATTCAGGAAGTTACAGCTCTACCTCTGCCATGTTAATCTGTATTCTGTGTGACTCTCAGGACACGCCTGCAGTGTTGCGATGCATCATAGCAGCAGCGGTGCTGAGAGAACGCGCTCGAGAAACGGTTTAGTCGATCGACATAGAAAATATTGATCTTTAACTTATGCAAATCATTTAATATTACCATCCCTAGTATACACATATATGTATATATTGTGTTTGAGTGAGCAAGTTGTACCTCTAGAGGCTGTTTAGCACCGGTAGGGGTCCGAATTGAGGAAAACCTCCTCAGCCCACTCTGGATACTTTGTTCTGTCTTCTTCAGTGTCTAAACATCTAAGAATTTTATCTCCTGTGCACCAAAAGAAATGTATTTTTTCCACTAATTTAAAGGCACACAATTGTATAAGACGTCTTTGGATACTGGAGCATGAAATCTTCCAACCATTTGAACTAGAAGATCCAAACCTGTTCCAGCATGACAATGATCCTGTGCACAAAGCCAGCTCCATGAAGATCTGCTTTACATAAGTGTGTGTGGAAGATCTCCTGCTATGGATCTGGATGAAATGTGGATCTTGACTGCACCCCAGGCCTCCTCACTTTACCTCACCTACCTGCCTTTATCATCACCCTTGTGGATGGATGAGATCTCCAAAAATCTCCACAAAATCGAAACATCTTCCCAGAAGAGTGGAGGTTTTTTTTTTAAACCAGGAAATGGGGACGGAATGTGATGTTCATAAAGCACATATGAATCTTATGGTCAGGTGTTCACCAACTTTTTTTCTATATAGCAGGAAAACCTGAATGAAAGAATCATCTCACGTATATAGTAGTTATTGTATTATAAGATCTGACCACGGAGTCCACATCAGTCCATGTGTTCCAGCATTTAATCTCATTTAAAAACATTTCAGTCTCTTTTTATTTTTTTTAATCATTGCAGGTTTCCTCAAGGTTCTCTGATTGTGGATTGGTTGCTCTGATTTACCCCTGAGTGTGTATATATGTGTGTATGTGCGTGTCCCCATCAAGACCATGTTCTCATCTCGCACCCGGTCCGGGAATCGACCCTAAAACTCATTCTAAAGCGCTTACTGAAGATGAAGAAATGAAAGTATAACTCTCAGAAGCGTGTTTTTTGCATTTGGGCGAATTAAAGTGGGGACGTGTGGAAATGGTGTAATTGGCATTTACACGCTGCCGGTGTAAAAGACGACTCACACTGCAGATTCTGTTTATGTGGAATTATTACACGGCGTGTATAATGATGCCTGTGTTTGTGTGTGTGTGTGTGTGTGTGTGTGTGTGTGTGTGTGTGTGTGTCTTCAAATGTTAATATGTTTGATCAATATTTCATGATCTGAATGATAATAAGGTGTGTTCTTGCAGTGTGTGTGCATGTGTGTGTTTGTGTGTGTGTGTGTGTGTGTGTGTGTGTGTATACATATTTTCATTCTGCTTGCATGTTGTCTTCTCTTCTTTAGGTATGAAGTGTTTATCTTTGTGCTTGCACTGTTTTCAGATGTGTTTTTGTGTGTGGGGGTGGGTGTGTGTGTGTGGGTGTGTGTGTGTGTTTGTGCATCTCTCCTCCTCAGCCGAGACATGAATACTTTAACGTGCCCGTGTACTGATTGGCTGCTGGTGGCTGTCAGTCATGCATGCTGAACCCCTCCCCCTTGCAGGGTGTGCCTGCTGGTCCTCCTGTTCCACCGCCGTCCTATGAGAGCGAAGCATCTCTGGGTCTCCAGTCTCATCGTCATCCTTTTGTGTGTGTGTGTGTGTGTGTGTGTGTGTGTGTGTGTGTGTGTGTGTGTTCATTGCACATTCACCATACACCCATAGCCACACTCCTTTTCTCTGTTTTCTTTCTCATGCACACACTCTCGTGACTGTTCATCTCTCGTCTACCTGTACCTGTGTAAATCATTAAGAGCGCCCCCTGGTGGTGTTCATTCTCCTGTTTGAGGTCTCTTCTTTGTGTCAAACTCTGACATGTTTTTAAAAATTGTTCAATCTGGCAACCCAAAGTATTTTCATGTTGTATAAATGTGAACTTTAGTACCGACCTGTTCAGTTAAAGGATGCAGTTTTGAAACACTTATGCCTGATCACGAATATTTGAGCTTAGTGGCACGACACCACACACACACACACACACACACACACACACACACACACACACACACACACTGTTACAGCTTTGTAGTTATAGAGTAATATTTTTTTAAGCACCTGAGGTAATACTTTTACTTTTTCACTTACACTTGCATTATAAAAACACAATTGTTTAGCGTTTTAAATTCAACTAACGCACGGTTCCAATGTATTCTTTTATCTCTTTTATACAAATATTATTATTATTATTATTATATAAGGGGTTTTGTTCTACACCACACAAAGAACAAACCTTAATGTAAACTGAGGCCTCACTAGATTATTAGTTGTAGTATGAGCCATGTGAATTTTGTGTAAGGTTGACTGAATAAAATGGCTATTTTACTCTGTATATGATTCTTATATATGATTATTTGCACCAGGAATAGAAGATGTTAGCAAACGATTCCAAAACGTAATCTGATTTTTGTATCTAAAGAATGCAGAAAGCCTTGTAACAGTTTTGTCTAAAATGTCATAGTTTTGTCGTAGACCAATAAAGGAATGATTATTTACATATTTCTTTAATAATTTAATATTGGAAACGGTTATGAAAGGAAGTATTTAAAGTATTACAATTCTCAATTCTGATTGGCCTGAAGTTTTTTTTTTCAGTTTTGTCAAATAAAAACTTTCTTTCTTTCGGCTTCTCCCATTACGGGTCGCCACAGCGGATCCTCCGCACGTTTGATTTGGCACATGTTTTTACGCTGGATGCCCTTCCTAACGCAACCCTCCCCAATTTATCCGGGCTTGGGACCGGCACTGAGAGTGGCTGGGGATGGTTCCCTGACCGGGGATCGAACCCTGGTCGCAGCGGTAAAAGCGCTGCATCTTAACCACTAGACCACCAGGGGGCCAATTTTCAGTTTTGTCAAATAATAAACTAAATTTTTTATAAGCATGTTTATAGCATTTTCTTAATATAGCTATAGCTATATAGCAATTTTACAAAAAATTGTAAAATGGTATTATAATTGATGTAACATTTCTGCAAGAGTGTCCAGTGTGAGCACGATGGTAAAGACTTTCCACTTTCTTGATTCCATGTCAATCTTTTTTTTTTCAAATCATTAATTTTATTGTGTTGTTGAATTAATGAGAGTTTAGTAAGAAATTATTTACGTTTTAACAGTCACTCATCTGGTGGCTGTTTAACAATATAAAAATGTAGCTACTGTATAAATGCGTAAAAATGTACAACGTGTCATTGTTGAATTTAATTTTAGTGCTAATATTTTGAGAAATGACTTTGCTATAGGAGAAATAAGTCACTTTGTTGTTATGTTGATGAAACAGTAATATATCATGTTGCTATCATAATACAAATCTTTCAAATAAATCAAATCAAATAAAGAAAGAACAAAATCTGGTTTAGAAGTTTGTGGGTGGATATGACACCCTGTAAGTTTCAGCAAAAATGAATCCTCATTTGTTGCAATATTTTTTCCAGTAATTATATGAACAGTCTTTTTATATTCCTGAGTTGTATGTTATGTTCCATGTACATTAAATGTGCTCAGCTTGTCTATACAGTTCAGGTACAGAGTTTTTCCAAGCCACGCTCATTAGAGAAAACAATGTCCATTCTTAAAATGTACAAATAAAACTGAATTGAATTGAGTTAAAAATGCGTGTGCAACAACAACTTTTCACAATTCACTGTTAGCTTGGACTTCCTTATGTATTATTACAGTGTAGGGATTTATTTAATACAGAGAGAAACTCAGTGGATAGAATGATTACATTTATAGATTGACCGTCATCAAAGTTGCTAGTATTTAAGCAGCTGTCTTAAATGGAGGTGAAAAAAGGCAGGAATCTGCACTGGGTTTCATTTCTGACTGGAATGTACTGACATGTGTGAGCTCATTTTGCAGAACAATTATCTGCTGATGAAGGTCAAATACAAAGTACAGCTAAATACACATTTGGGATTTGGGGGAAAGATGATGAAAGTATCAGAAGACTTGGTTTCTGCTTATATCTTATAATAGCTGTGTATAGTGTTTCGGCCACCAGCAATACCTGTAACTATCCTGAACAAATTGGACACTGGAGTCAAAAAAGAAAAACATAATTTTCCCCCTATTTGTGTAAGAAAACAAAATTTGTGATTTTTATTCTGATACAAATTCTAATTTTTATTAATTTTAAAATTAATTCTTGTTCCAATTTTGATTCTGGTTATATTTCAAATTCTAAATTTTAAAAAAAGCATGACTGGCAACCCTTTTTATTAACTAACATGTCTGATGCTCATCTTCCAGTGAAAACCTTAATAGAGCAAGTATGGGGCAGCGTGATTCTCACCCCAGTGGGTCTGTTAACTGTTAACAGTTGTTGCAGTTCCCATTTTCATCACTAGGTGCAATAATAACTCTATGGCCTTGACTGTCCTGGAGCTCCAGAGTGGCTTTAATGCGTTTTGCTGATGCAAGGAGGAGCTGTGGAGCTCAGCGGGCCATGAATGATTCAGCACTTTTAGAGATGGATGCATGTATTCGGTGCCAAGCGTTAAAAACCCCGACTGAGTACGAGCGAGAGGCCGTGAGGACGGATTTGATCTGGGAAATAAGCTGAGTGCACCGAGCAGAGCTGAAAACACTGAGCGAAAATGCATTGAAGGTTCATGAGTCACTCAGCGTTGTAGTTTTTAAGGTTATAATCAAGGTTGTGATAAGTCCTTGTTTTGACGTATCTACTGTATAATCAAATTTATATAAAAATTATATATAATATTTATTATAATAATATATTTTTATATAGTAAATCAGGTTAATGTATGCATGGGTCGACTCTGGATTCTTCAGTTTTCTCCCACTTCCTAAAGATATCAGTGTCAGCATGGTGCCCTGTGATGGACTGGCATTCCATCCAAGCTCTAAACTCTTACTGAAGATGAATGAATTGAAAGTTTTTTTTCTGAATGTAAAAATAATTCTGCTTTGAAATTTGATTCTGCATCATGCTCGATGTTCCGATGTGGAATCCGGCTTTTGATTCTGATTCAGATCCCTTTTTTTTTTTTATTCCGATTCTAATTTGAAAACTGTCCATTTCGATTGTTCTGAATTGAAATTCCGGTTTTGATTCTGATTTAAATCCCTTTTTTCCGATTCTAATTTAAAAACTGTTTATTTTGATTTCGATTCCGATGTTCTGATGTCAAATTCTGATCTGGATTCTCATTTAGATCCCTTTTTTTTTTTTATTCTAATTTGTAACATGAATTTGGATTTCGGTTCACGATCCGATGCGGAATCCTGGTTTTGCTTCTGATTCAGATCACTTTTTTTATTTTGATTCTAATTTGAAATATATTCATTCTGATTCCGGTTTACGTTTCGATGTGGAATTTTCAGCCAACGTGACGGATTTCCCCGACTCGAGAACCGGGTGGAGTTATCTCGGGTTTGCCTTCGTATTTTTTTAGCCAGAGACGTCTCTCTTCTCATCGTCCGCTTCTCTTTTTACTTTGTGCTTGACGCAATGTGTAGGATGCCAAAGTAAGTGCGATGTGTGTTCTGTGTCTCACCAACCAGTGTGTGTGTCCTCTTATCACTCAATCACATGTGTTTGGATGCTCGTAGAAAAACGGGTACGGACTTCTGTGTATCTTACATTTTCTAGAGGTACATTACGCTATATGGACAAAAGATTGTGGACCTCTGACCTTGAGGTTTGTGGGGGTTTTTTGAACATCCCATTCCACATTGAGTATCCTTTTAGCTACGAAGATGTTAGTGAGGTGAGGAGACCTGGGGTGCCGTCAGCATCCACATTCATCATTGTTCAATAGAGTCGAAGTTCAGAGCTCTATAGCAGGAGATCTTCCACTCCAACAGGTTTGGGTCTCCTAGTTCGAGTGAAGAGAAAATTTCAGCCTATACAATTGTGTGCCTCCAACATTGTGGTAACAGTTTGGGAAAGATCCACACATAACTGGAAAAGACAGATGTCCCAATACTTTTGTCCATATCGTGTATTTATTTATCCACGACCCAAGAGAGAGTGTAGTACCCTTTTTTCTTGCGAGTGTACCCATTTATTTTTTCATGTCTTCTCCTTTTAGTAGCTCTTTAATCCTTCCTCGCTGAGTTCCTGAGTCGTCTCTGACTCATGCAGCATGCCCACACACACTTTATTTTTGGATCATTCAAAGAAAATTCAGAACATTCTGTTTGATTATGTCTCTCGTTACACACGTGCTAAAATGTTCCAATGCTTTATGCGTGTTAGAGCCCGTCTGTGTGTGTGTGTGTGTGTGTGTTTCATTCACTAACCCCTCATTTTCTAAATCTAGCAGAATCAGGTAGGTGATTTGAATGTCTTCTCTTGGATAATCTCCACTGCAGGTCCAGTGTAAACCAGGGCTGTGTTCCAATTCTCACATGCTTTTATTTAGTCTCTATTTGCTCTTATAATAACTTCCACTCTTCAGGGAAGATGTTCCACTAGATTTTGTGGAGTTTAAGCCACAAGGGGCGTTAATAAAGTAAGGTACTGATGTAGGTGAGGTGAGGAGGCCTGGGGTGCAGTCAGCATGAAGAATTTTGTACAGAATTCATCACACAGATGTTCAACAGGGTTTAAGTTTTATAGCAGGAGATCTTCCTTTCTGAACCATGTAAAGCAGATCTTCATGGAGCTGTGCACATGGGCATTGTCATGCTGGAACAGGTTGAAATCTCCTCATTCAAGTAAAGGAAAAGTCAGGTGTCCCAATACTTTTGAACACATAGTGTAAATGCAGCTAGATTATAAGGTACGAGTATTGGAACCCAGCCATGGTACACACATGTGTGTGTGTGTGTGTGTGTGTGTGTGTGTGTGTGTGTGTGTCTGCTGATATAACCTGCTGCTGTTTTTTCGCCCTCTTCAGGAAGCAGAGACCCCTCGCAGTGTTCTGGAGGAGATTGGACTCACTTAAATGCCCCAGAAGGACACACTGTCATCCCCACACACACACACACACACACACACACACACACACACACAAACACACACACACACACACACACACACACCTACTGTTTTTTTGTTTAAAGATGTAGCACACACACACAAACATTAGTGGATTTCGACAGTTCATCCATCATCATTTTTTTTCCTATTTCTCTGTGTTGATACACACACACACACACACACACACACACACAATGTAGCACTGTACAGATTCACCTAGAAAACAGACTCAGCCTTAAGATCAGCTCAAGTTTACACTCTGTATTCAACATTGTTCATCACCACCTTTTTAGCATCTACACAGGATCAGGAAAGGGAAAAGCTCCCATGCTGTGTGCACATGACCTGGGAAAATATTTACTGCTTTTCATGTATTGTATTGAAAGGAACCAGGATGTAAAATAAATAAAAAATCAAAGAAAGTAATGTGTATATCCCACCCAGAGCTGAGAGGCTCTCGGGTTTTGGCTTGGAGATGCAAGCGCTGTCCTGAACGCCCTTTGTGTTACAAGTCCCTGTGTCTCAGACTCGAAAAGATTCAAAAACATTAGAAAACACTCAAAAACAACCCGAAACGCATTGAAAACGTTCCACAAGACTCCGAAAAACATTTGAAAACACTCCTAAAGATGGAGGAACAGCCCATAATACTCAGAAACACTCAAAAAGACTTAAAAAAAAAAGCTGAGAATTATCCTGTTGATAAAAAAAACTACATTTCTAAATTAGTTTGAAATAATTTTTTAGCAAGATTTTTTTTATTATTATTTTTAGCATCTACACATGATCAGGAAAGGGAAACGGTCCCATGCTGTGTGCACATGACCTGGGGAATATTTACTGCTTTTTATTATTATTATTGTACTGAATGGAACCAGGGTGTAAAAAAAATTCAAAGAACTGAGAGAGTTTCTGGTTTTGGCTTGGAGATGATCAAAAAGACTCAAAGTAGCTCCTGAAAACACTCGAAAATGCTCAAAAAAGTTTAAAGGGATTAAAAAATATTAAATGAATAATAATAATAATAATAATAATAATAATAATAATAATAAAAACTTTATTTCTAAATGAGTTTTTATTCAGATTTTTTGTGACATTTTCTGTTCTTTTCTGGTCCTATTGAAACGAAGATGTGTTTTATGTGGTGACAAAATTTCTAAAAATCTTTGAACACAAAGGCTTTTTGTAAATGTGAAGTTTTGAGGGGAAAAAAGAGGGAAAGAAGTTTGGTTATAAAGCCAAAGAGTTTATTGTTGGTGTTTTCTATCAGTTTACATGGTGCAGGGGTTCAGTTTACCTCAGCGAGTCCTGCACCAGACACACATCAACGTCACATCGCAGCCCTGAACATTTACACAACATCAACACAACAACTCAACACAATACATCAACACAACGATGATCCACTGCGGTCAACTGACCAACAGACGCTTTAATGCTGTAAATCTTCAGGTTTAAAGGAGCAGTCTGTTACTTTTAGAGCTCATAATGTAAATTACTGTTACACAAAATCTCTCTCTCTCTCGCCCCTTCTCTCACTCACTCTTTTTCTCCCTCTCTCTTTCTTTTCTCTTCAATCCATCTCTCCCTCTTTCACCATTTTCTCCCTATTCTATTCTCTCCCTCCCTCTCTTTCCCTGCTCTCTCTCCCTTTTTCACCTCTCTTCTCTCTCTCTCTCTCTCTCTCTCCCTTTCTTTTCCACTTTCTCTCTACCCCTCTCTCTCTCTCTCTTTTTCACTCACTCTCTTTCTCCCTCACTCTCTCCCGCCCTCCAATCCATCTCTCCTCTTTCACCATTTTCTCCCTATCTAATTCTCTCCTCTCTCTTTCCCTGCTCTCTCCTTCTCCTCACCTCTATCTTTCTCTATCTCTCTCCCCCTTTCTCTCCAACTTTCTCTCTATCCCTCTGCCTCTCTCTCTCTCTCTCCTTCTCTCACTCCATCTCTTACTCCCTCTTTACTCGCTCCTTTCCTCTCTTTCTGTTTCCACCACTCTCCATCTCACACTTTTTCTCCCTTACTTTCCCCCCTTTCACTCCCTTGCTCTCCCTATCACCTTATCTACCCTCTCTCTCTCTCTCTCTCTCTCTCTCTCTCTCTCTCTCTCTCTCCACTGTTTAAATTTAATGACACCAAACATTTTATCTTGATTATTTTATTTACTATATTCTGTTTACCCCTGATGTCCTCTCACTGTCCTCTATGAAGCTGATTGGGACAAAAGAGAAATGTAAGAAAGGGTTGAGGATCTTTTTCGAAAGAACAGACTGCTCCTTTATTCTTCGACATTTAGAATCTGTGCTTATTTTGTTTATGCTGTATTTCTGTACACGGTGTGCGCATATTTATGCTCATATGGATCACTGATCAATGAATTAAAACTGTGATGCTGTGACTTTCTCTATGTCTTTACGGTTTGTACATCCTGCAGGATCCGTCCTTCGTTCCCCCCGTCACCACACCAAGGAAACGCAGAGGAAATGCGCTACATGTTGTGGTCGAACGTAAATCTGTAAAAATCCTGCTCTGTTTGTGGCTCGATATGAAATAAAAAAAATTGTTTACACGTATTTAAAAGTGGTCTGCTTTAATATTGTACTGTCAATCAATCTCTCATTCAGTCTCTCCATCGGTCTCTTCATTGTTCTCTCCATCTGTCTCACTTTCAGTCTCTCTATTTGTCTCTCCAACAGTCAATCCATTATTTTTTTCCATCAGTCTCTCCCTCAGTCTCTGCATTGAACTCTCATTCAATCTCTTCTTTATTCTCTGCATTGTACTCATTCAGTCTCTCCTTCCGTCTCTCCTTCAGTCTCTGCATTGTACTCTCATTCAGTCTCCCCTTCAGTCTCTCCTTCAGTCTCTGCATTGTACTCTCATTCAGTCTCCCCTTCAGTCTCTCCTTCAGTCTCTGCATTGTACTCTCCTACAGTCTCTCCTTCAGTCTCTCCTTCAGTCTCTGCATTGTACTCTCATCCAGTCTCTCCTTCAGTCTCTGCATTGTTCTCTCCTACAGTCTCTCCTTCAGTCTCTGCATTGTTTTCTCCTACAGTCTCTCCTTCAGTCTCTCCTTCAGTCTCTGCATTGTTCTCTCCTACAATCTCTCTTTCAGTCTCTCCTTCAGTCTCTGCATTGTACTTTCCTTTAGTCTCTCCTTAAGATTCTGCCTTGTTCTCTAAATTAGTCTCTCCTTCAGTCTCTCCAATGTACTCTCATTCGATCTCTCTTTCAGTCACTCCATCATTCTTTCCATCAGTTTCTCCTTCAGTCTCTCCATTGTACTCTCATTCAGTCTCTCCTTAAGTCACTCCATCATTCTTTCCACCAGTCTCTCCTTCAGTCTCTGCATTGTTCTCTCCATCACTGTCCTTCAGTCTTTCCTCCAGTCTCTCCATTGTACTCTCAATTAGAATGTCTTTTAGTCACTCCATCAGTCTCTCCTTCAATCTCTCCTTCACTCTCTCCTACAGTCTTTACATTATACCCTTTACCCTTTTCTTCAGTCTCTTTTTCAGTATCTCCATGATTCTTTACATCAGACACTCTCCAGTCTCTTTATTGATGTAGGACGATGTAGGATTTAAGCCCAGGTTTAAAGCTTTGTGATCGGCCTGCTCGAGGTTTTTACGAGCCTGTACTCCATAAAATCCGAGCTCGTTTCTATCGTCTATCCCCAAAAGACACATTCTCATATCCTCATATTCAGTGTTATTTTCATCCTGCAGATTACGCTCATAAAGGAGTGTGATGATGCGGCGCTGCTTTATTAGTCTCCTGGAAATAAGAAAGGAATGAAAATTGCCCGTATCCCCTCAGGGATGAGTTGAGAATGTGTAAAATGCAGTAATCACTTTAGATCTGGAGGGTTTTTTTGAGGTAACATCAGTTTTGACAGGAACAAGAGCCATTATTTCAGTTTGCAAAAAAAAAAGTCACCTTTAATAACTGCCTCTAAAATCCTCCTGGGAAATTTATCTGCAAGATCAAGTCTCGATCTCTTCAGTATTCACATTCAGCATCAAAACTGAGGAATGGACTACTTCCTGAATCAATTACTGTGTATACACTTACAATCAGAACAAGTGCATCAGGGGATGTTCAAGGCTGGCCGTGGAGACAAGGCAATACAGACCCAGCAGTGGGCACTGAAAAGCCCCTCGGCCCCTAACAAACTGAGGGTAACACAGAGTGTTACAGCTCTATGTTGGGTGATGTAGCTCTATGTTGGGTAGTGTAGCTCTATGTCGGGTGATGTAGCTCTATGTTTGATGATGTAGCTCTATGTTTGGTGATGTAGCTCTATGTTGAGTGATGTAGCTCTGTGTTGAGTGGTGTAGCTCTATGTTTGGTGATGTAGCTCTATGTTGGGTGATGTAGCTCTGTGTTGAGTGGTGTAGCTCTATGTTTGGTGATGTAGCTCTATGTTGGGTGATGTAGCTCTATGTTGGGTAGTGTAGCTCTATGTCGGGTGATGTAGCTCTATGTTTGATGATGTAGCTCTATGTTTGGTGATGTAGCTCTATGTTGAGTAATGTAGCTCTGTGCTGAGTGGTGTAGCTCTATGTTTGGTGATGTAGCTTTATGTTGAGTGATGTAGCTCTATGTTTGGTGATGTAGCTCTATGTTGAGTGATGTAGCTCTGTGTTGAGTGGTGTAGCTCTATGTTGGGTGATGTAGCTCTGTGTTTGATGATGTAGCTCTATGTTTGGTGATGTAGCTCTATGTTGAGTGATGTAGCTCTGTGTTGAGTGGTGTTTGGTGATGTAGCTCTATGTTTGGTGATGTAGCTCTATGTTGAGTGATGTAGCTCTGTGTTTGGTGATGTAGCTCTATGTTGAGTGATGTAGCTCTATGTTTGGTGATGTAGCTCTATGTTGAGTGATGTAGCTCTATGTTTGGTGATGTAGCTCTATGTTGAGTGATGTAGCTCTGTTTGGTGATGTAGCTCTATGTTGAGTGATGTAGCTCTGTGTTTGGTGATGTAGCTCTATGTTGAGTGATGTAGCTCTATGTTTGGTGATGTAGCTCTATGTTGAGTGATGTAGCTCTATGTTTGGTGATGTAGCTCTATGTTGAGTGATGTAGCTCTGTGTTTGGTGATGTAGCTCTGTTTGGTGATGTAGCTCTATGTTTGATGATGTAGCTCTATGTTTGGTGATGTAGCTCTATGTTGAGTAATGTAGCTCTGTGCTGAGTGGTGTAGCTCTATGTTTGGTGATGTAGCTTTATGTTGAGTGATGTAGCTCTATGTTTGGTGATGTAGCTCTATGTTGAGTGATGTAGCTCTGTGTTGAGTGGTGTAGCTCTATGTTGGGTGATGTAGCTCTGTGTTTGATGATGTAGCTCTATGTTTGGTGATGTAGCTCTATGTTGAGTGATGTAGCTCTGTGTTGAGTGGTGTTTGGTGATGTAGCTCTATGTTTGGTGATGTAGCTCTATGTTGAGTGATGTAGCTCTGTGTTTGGTGATGTAGCTCTATGTTGAGTGATGTAGCTCTATGTTTGGTGATGTAGCTCTATGTTGAGTGATGTAGCTCTATGTTTGGTGATGTAGCTCTATGTTGAGTGATGTAGCTCTATGTTTGGTGATGTAGCTCTATGTTGAGTGATGTAGCTCTGTGTTTGGTGATGTAGCTCTATGTTGAGTGATGTAGCTCTATGTTTGGTGATGTAGCTCTATGTTGAGTGATGTAGCTCTATGTTTGGTGATGTAGCTCTATGTTGAGTGATGTAGCTCTGTGTTTGGTGATGTAGCTCTATGTTGAGTGATGTAGCTCTATGTTGGGTGATGTAGCTCTATGATTGGTGATGTAGCTCTATTTTTGGTGGTGTAGCTCTATGTTTGATGATGTAGCTCTATGTTTGGTGATGTAGCTCTATGTTGAGTGATGTAGCTCTGTGTTGAGTGATGTAGCTCTATGTTTGGTGATGTAGCTCTATGTTGAGTGATGTAGCTCTGTGTTGAGTGGTGTAGCTCTATGTTTGGTGATGTAGCTCTATGTTGAGTGATGTAGCTCTGTGTTGAGTGGTGTAGCTCTATGTTGGGTGATGTAGCTTCTGTTTATTTTTTATTTATTTGAATTAATATTTGTATTTATATTTATTATTTAATTATTATTTTTTATTTTTTATTATATACAAATTATTACACAAATATGTGCAATAAACATACATTTGTTTGTTTGTTTATATATATCTATAAACAAACAAACAAACAACTGTATGTTTATTTATTTATTAATGTTAATTTAATAACTGTATATTTGTCATGCTGATAAAGAAGCTTGAATCTAATGTTCGCTATGTGTATAATGTATGATTCAAATTAGTCCACTAGAGAGCGCTGTTTCCGTTGTCGTTGATGCGTCGTACTTCCGCTTCCGTGCTACGCAGCACCTCGGAACGGTGCACCGCCGTAGCCAAAGCGACGGTAGGCGGGGCCTGCTTTTTTTTTAATTTGCATGTGACGTAGTACGCAAGTGCGCTGCCGCTGTTATGTGTTATGTAGCTCTACGTGGAAAGAGGCGGATCATGGACTAGCATCTGTCATTAGCAGGAAAACTGTATATTTATATAAATTTAATCGGTTTGTTTTGAGCACGAAAAGATAAAACGATGTTTAAAAGTTGGGGGACGTGGCTCGGAATCGAGTCCACACCCGGACACACAGCAGACGGACTCCGGGGTGAGGAGGAACCATGCGGAAGTGAGCAGGTCGCGGAGAGCAGTGAAGTAAACAAGCAGGAGGACATGGGAGACGAGCAACCGATTCTCCAGCAAGCCAAAGGCCTGAGCGGTTAGATGACATTCCATTAAAAACTATAATCATAATACAAATAAACAACTGATGGTGTTAAGAGTCAACCAGGTCATTTATTCTAGATTCTAGATGATCTCTTATGATGATCATAAAGATGAGAACAGAGCAGAAATCCAGCAATCTACTAATAAAAACATCTCCAGAGACTGGAGAGCTTCTTCTTCCTGTATTTACACTGTACCTTTCCTAGTCTTTATACTTTAATACCACATGGACATGTAACCTATGAAACTGATGATGGTACATTCCAACATTGATGATTGTGTTAAATTGTCTGGTCTATTATTGATGTATTTTTTTTTTTTTGCCTTCCCAAGGATACATTCTGAACTTCGCAAGCAGTGCGACCAAGAAGATCACGGAGTCGGTGGCGGAAACGGCGAGCACCATCAAAAAGTCGGTGGAGGGAGGAAACATCGACGGCATCATCGATAAGGTGTGATGGAGCTTCTTCCCGATCCTCCTGTTAGTATCTTCACAGGGGCATCGTCAACACTGGACCATTAGTGGGAAAATTCAACGCTACCGCTGATGAAGAAATCATATACGATGTGTGGGAATGGGTTGTGGAAGAATCACATGGTCCTGGAAACTTCAGGGCGTCCCAATACTTTTATTCCTCAAGTCCAAATAAATAAACGCACTCGTTCTGAGTTTAGGGCATGTTTTCTGAGTGGTTTTTCCAGTTGTAAGTGGGGAATTACAAGTTGCAAACTCAGCACAATGTTGTTGGTTTTTTTTGTGTTTATGTGTCTGTATTTGTCTTACTGTATGTCCTTGTCTCATAGTGGTTTCATTGCCTTTCTCTCTGTCCTCAGACTATTCTGGGAGATTTCCAGAAAGAGCAGGAAAAGTTTGTTCAGGAGAAGAACGCCAAGAAAACAGGTACCGGTGTATAGAATCGACTCGAATATATTTATTATGATAAAGATCATTTTCTCAAGTCTCTTGTCTCGGTCTTCCTCCTTATCTCTGGGTGTGTAGATACAGCTGTGCCTCCCTGGGTGGGTTACAGTGAAGAGGAGACCATCCAGCAGCAGATCTTGGCTTTGTCAGCTGTAAGTCGATACACTTTTTTTAATACGATATATTTTTTGCATTATCTGTGTAACACACTGAGACGCCACAATTCTTCAATCTCAGTTATAAACACTCCTCATGACACGACAACGTTGGAAATTTTACAGCTTTACTGCCCCGAAACAAAAACGGGGAAAAAAATTGTAAAACATTCTGACCAATCAGAATCGAGATCAGAATAGGTAACGTTTTAGCTAATAAACTAGAGGCTAGCGGTAGCTCAGTGGATAAGATGGTGGATCACAAGGTCATGAGTTCAAATCCCAGCACCACCAACCTGCCACTGCTGGGCCCCTGAGTTATGGCTCTTAACCCCCAACCTTTGAGTGTAAAAATGAGATAATTGGATAAAAGCATCTGTTTAATGGCGTAAAATGTAAATGCTGAAATAGTCTGCAATCCGTCTTTCAGGACAAAAGGAACTTCCTTCGAGACCCTCCGGCAGGCGTGCAGTTCCACTTCGACGTGGAGCAGATGTATCCCGTGGCTCTGGTCATGCTGCAGGAAGACGAGCTGCTCAACAGGATGCGCTTCGACTTGGTTCCTAAACAGTGAGTGAGAACGAGAGCTGGTGATGCGTAAACGATTCTGAACCGAATCTTCCCTGTTCTCAGAGGGCAAACCGCAGTCGGTACTGTTTCTTCAACTGTTTCAATTTAACCTTCATGAACCAGCGAGAGAATTTCTCTGAGGATCTCCGAGACGTTCATGAAGATGTAAAGCGATACTACAGTGAGCTCTAGTATGGAAGAAAAGGGGAACTAGCTGCACATGTGTCCACAAAACATCTGAATGCATCTGTAGAAGCATTAAATCCTCTGGTGATGTGCACTTGTAGTTTACCTTTTATTGTACGTCTTTCAGCGTGAAAGAGGAGGTGTTCTGGAGGAACTATTTCTACCGGGTGTCTCTGATCAGACAGTCGGCTCAGCTCACGGCGCTGGCGGCCCAGCAGCAGGCTGCGGAAAGGAGAGACGACGACAAGAACGGAGCCGATCCAGAGAGCGAAAACACTACAGGTTCTATCTCTTTGTTGTTGTTTTTTTGGATGGGAGGATAGAATGATGGATGGATAGAGGCAGAGGAATAGTAGATGTTGGGGGAAAAAGACTGAAGTTAAGATCAACAATCCATATCTGACTGGCTCAGAGCAGTGGAGTGTCCCATCACTGTGGTATAAGACGAATAAAGCAGATGTCGGCAAAAACAATGTAGATGTTTTTGAAAGTGTGATGTTTTATTTCAGGGGGTTCACGTTTCAAATTCTTGTCATCTGGTTTTCCTGCGTTAAATGACCTGTTTTATTTTTCAGAATCCAGAAGACCAAAAACACCTCCTACAACCATCAACACCAAGCCCAAGTCCAATCAGGTAGAAAACTAGCTTTAGATATTTACACACTTTTTAACTGTTCTGTCCTTGAGCTCTGCTCTTATGGATGATAAGATGATCAGTTTGGATTTTCCCCCCGACAGCATCATGAGGAGGAGGAGATCTCGACCAGCCCCGGCGTATCCGAGTTCGTAAGCGACGCGTTTGACTCGTGCAACATCAACCAGGAGGACTTGAGGAAAGAGATGGAGCAGTTGGTTCTGGATAAGAAAAATGAAGAAGGTGAGCTAGGTAAGGATTTGGGGCTGGGTTCATTCACACTATTTAGCCTTGTCGTTGAGTTGAGTTGAGTTGAGTTGAGTTGAGTTGAGTTGAGTTGAGTTGAGTTGAGTTGAGTTGAGTTGAGTTGAGTTGAGTTGAGTTGAGTTGAGTTGGAACTCTGACTGCACCCAGGCCTTCTCACCTCACCTACATCAGTACCTGACTCTACTAAAACCCTTGTAGCTGAATGAAATTCTCCATGAGTACACTCTCAAATCTAGGGGAACATCTTCCCAGACCAGTGGAGGTTCTTATAAAAGCAAATGGGGACTAGATGTGGAATGGGATGTTCAAAAATCACACGATCTTATGGTCAGGTGTCCACAAACTTTTCATGTTTATAGCATAATGTCTGTGAGACTCTCTCTGACTCTTTCTCTTTTTTCAGAAGATGCTTCGGATTGGGAGCGGGAGCTGCAGCAGGAGTTGCAGGAATACGAGGTGGTAGCCGAAACGGATAACAAAGACGAAAACTGGGACCGCGAGATCGAAGAAATGTTGCAGGCTGACTAGCAAATATACGAGCCCCTCGCTTTCAGTGCAGAATCATCACTACACCGAAGAAAAATCAAAGGGGGGGGGGGGATAAATAAATAAATAAAAACAGTGGACCAAGCAAGCTACTACGAAAACAGGCTTCAACATCACACTTCTACTCTGTACGGCATTTCTCGATGTTTTCGAAGGCGGAGATTTGTGTTAAGAACGCATTTCAAAGGGGAAAAGTAGTTTCATATTGGGACGTAATCTATTTCTGTGAAGTAGCAGACTTGCAGCGAATAACTGCACTGCATCTACAGTAACCGTCTCTCTTCTCGCTGGTAGATGAATGAAACAATTAGAGTTAGATTTTTTATATATATATATATATATATATATATACGACGTATGGGTGTGTGAGTAATCTATTCTTTATTGTCTATCCGAACTTCTCAAATCAGAATAAGAAAGACGTGCCTCTGCATGCCTTTCTAACCTTCACACAGATCTTCTGTAGATCATAAAAGCAGACGAGCGTCAGGGTGTTCGGTTTCATCCGAACTTCTCAAAACTTTTTTTCCTCCTCAGTACGTCATCTCTCAGATGCTCAGAAATAAAATTGTACGTTCATTAAATGTATTTTGTCTCAAAACTGTGTCCATGTGTACTTATTTTACACCTTATGATGTAGACGTGTGCAGAATTGGACATTGAAACTATTCTGGTTATTACTGTGGTTTGTGTATCAGCATAATAGGTTTGAATCAGAATACTGATTTACTGATACCACAGGGAAATTGTTAGTGCAGTTGCTCACCATATAATGAAATAAAATGCAAGAAATTATATTTTTTTGCACATACATTTCTTAAGATATTTACATTATATAAATGTGGCATCAAACTCTAAATATTTCTATATAATGGACCACAATGACAAAATGTTTGCCATGACAAGATTATATCTGTCTTATACTAATTTGTCTTTGCTGCATTGTCATGTTTTGATTATTGGAACTATAGTCATAGTGCGTGTATGTAGAAGTGTTTATTTCTGATGAACTAAATGAATCAGATAAAGATTCGTTCATTTTCATGAACGAGATTCAAAGAACCGAGTCACTAAAATGATCCGATCTTCCCATCACTACTGATAAGGGAAGGCAGATCACGTGACAGCGAGTGCCCCTCAGGGAGGGGAGGGAGTAGTGTGCGTGAGCGCGCGTTCACGGGCACACTGAGAACCAGAGAAAGTAGGAGTAACCGTGTGCGTGCGCGTACCCGTGTACGTTCGTACGTGCGAGCGCGCACACGCACACAGATCTAGAGCGCCAGAGAGAGGAGGAGTGTCTGTGTTTGTGGATGTGTGTGTGTATGGCGAGGCGACATGGCTCCTTTTCCCGACGAGGTGGACGTGTTCACCGGACCGCACTGGCGAATGAAGCAGCTGGTCGGTCTTTACTGCGATAAGGTCAATTATTTTTTACTTTTATATATAAATTGATTAATTCTTCCTCAGAAAACAATCCGACGGCACCTTGCGGTTATTTGCAAGTTCAACTGCGCGGTTTGTTTTTTCCGCTTCTGCGTCACGTTCAACATTAAAACAACTCTCATATTCTTAACAATTATAAACAAAAATATTAAAACAAATAATATATAACGCTGTTGCACAATTTCACACGTCGACTACATCAATATGTTTGCGCTGTTAGCTAGTTATGCTAGCATCCGATTCTCTGTTATAAAGCAGCATATTAACATTACTAGAAATATTAATATTCAGTTAAATGTTAATTTTATTAATTCTTTCATTTTGTGAATTTATGATTAATTGAACACGGTGTGTAAGTGTAAAGTGATATAGTTTCCTGCTCGCTAGCTTGACTTCCTAGCCTTAGTCGTTTACTACGTGTGTTACGTGCTAGCAGGAGGCTAATAGCCGTCAAGTGCATCTGAGCTGTGTGAGGATGAGGATGATGAAGGATGAGGATTGATTGATGATGAGGATGGTGAGGAGGAGGATGATGAGAAGCAGGATATTGAATGAGGAGAATTGATAATGAGGATGATGATGGTGAGGAGGAGGAAGGTGATAATGAGAAGCAGGATAATGAATGAGGATGATGGTGAGGAGGAGGAAGATGATGAGAAGCAGGATAATAGATGAGGAGAATTGATAATGAGGATGATGATGGTGAGGAGGAGGAAGGTGATAAGAAGCAGTATGTTGGTGGAGGATGATTGATTATGAGGATGATGATGATGATGAGAAGCAGGATAATAGATGAGGAGGATTGATAATGAGGATGATGATGGTGATGATGAGAAGCAGGATAATGAATGAGGATGATGGTGAGGAGGAGGAAGATGATGAGAAGCAGGATAATGGATGAGGAGGATTAATAATGAGGATGATGATGGTGAGGAGGAGGATGAAGATGATAAGAAGCAGTATATTGGTGGAGGAGGATTGATAATGAGGAAGAGCATGATGAAAAGCAGGATAATTGATGAGGAGGATTGATAATGAGGATGATGTTGATGATGAGAAGCAGGATAATGGATGAGGAGGATTGATAGATGGTGATGAGGAGAAAGACAATGATGAGAAGCTGGATGAGGATGATGATGGTGTGGAGGAGGATGATGAGAAGCAGGATAATGGATGAGGATGATAGTGGGGAGGAGGAAGATGATGAGAAGCAGGATAATGGATGAGGAGGATTAATAATGAGGAAGATGATGGTGAGGAGGAGAAGCAGGATAATGGATGAGGATGATAGTGGGGAGGAGGAAGATGATGAGAAGCAGGATAATGGATGAGGAGGATTGATAATAAGGGTGAGGATGATGATGATGATGATAAGCTGGATAATGGATGAGGAGGACTGATAATGATGGTGAAGAGGAGGAGGAAGATGATGATAAGCAGGATAATGGATGAGGAGGATTGATAATAAGGGTGAGGATGATGATGATGATGATGATGATGAGAAGCTGGATAATGGATGAGGAGGACTGATAATGATGGTGAAGAGGAGGAGGAAGATGATGAGAATCAGGATAATGGATGAGGAGGATTGTGGAGGATAAGAATGATTGGTTGATGAGGAGGATGATTGTGAAGGAGGAGGATGATTAATGGTGATGATGAGGATTGATATTAATGATTTTGGTGATGATGATGATGATGCAGGAGAATATAAAGTCTAATGAGACCTCGATTTCCTTGAAAGTCTCCTGGAGATGTATGAACGAAAACTAAAAATTTGTAAACACTACTGGACTTTGTGCCTCTCTGAGGTTACAATTGTGTTAAAAACTCCAGGTTTACATGACAGGACAGGATCAAATCTATTTAGACTCGGATTTGTTTTTGCATTCCAATGTGCTTGGCAAAGTCTTGAATTATTAACTAATTACTCAGTAATTATTATTTAACAGATTGTGCAGCAGTTGTATGCATTTACAAGGCAAACAATGTTACAGAAGATGGAAAGCGATACTTTTATAGAAATACAGCTTTTTACTTTAAGCATAAACGCAGATGAAGATTAAAAGTCAAGTCGCCAATAGATGACATAAATCTAACGAGAAGGTTTTATCGGAAGCACCTTTTACCCAGAATGTATGTCAAATCAGGTGCTAACAAATTGGTTGAGATGCTGAACTTCTGATCAGAGATCATGAGTTTAAATCCCAGCACTACCAAACTACCCATGATGGGCCCTTTGAGCAAGGCCCTTAACCCTCAACTATATAAAATGATATAATTGCAGGCCACTTTGGATAAGAGCGTCTGCCAAATGCCATCAATAAAAATGTCAAGTCTGTACATTTCTTGTATAAAACCTATTTCACTCGCACACTTGTACTGAATATCAGCAGTGTTTTAAAAGTGCACAGTGTATACATACAAATAAAATATGTACATAATAAACACAGCAATTCACATCCAGATCGGTTTTCCATTAACGATTATATATTAAACCAATATAATTTGTCACTGCAGTTTTCTCCTGTAAACTGACCCAAATGGCTTTCCATAGGTTGGTTAAAAACTCCTATACAACTTTATCATAGATAAACAGAGTCTGATATAATGTGATGTATGAGAATGTAATATATAAGGAATATTGTTTGCACTGAAAACAAACTGTTTTACATTTGTTTTGAATTCGATTCATGCACCTGTACTGCAAATAGAAAAGAAAAAAAAAAGCTCTCAAAGCCATAAAGTAGAGGTTAGTCACGTCCTGCACGTTTACAGCAGACAGGTAATTGGTGGACACGTAACTCTGTAGTCAGTGTGTGTGTATGTGTGGTTTGTTTTACGTTCCCGTGTAACCTATCAAGTACATTTCTCTTTTTAATGTATACATTTGTATACGGTGGCAGAACAATCGTATGTGAGGGGAAGGAGGAACGAAAAACAACAGGGGAAATGATCAGTTATATAGTGGTTCAGTGTCACCCCCAAGGTTGCTTGTTAATTATTCTTGTAATTATTCTTGGACTATATGGAGCGTCTGCCATACAAGACCCTGTGTATGAGGCGTTACTGTAGAAACAATAACGTTAGAGCAAGCACATTGTTATTAACCTCTGGTTTATGTATCAGCCAGGAATAACAGTCCGAACCGTGCTGTTATGCAAAAATGCCCCGGCCCCTTTGTCTGTCCCTGGTCAATCGGATTTTAAAATCTGATGCACCACAGTGTAATAATAATCGTCGAAATGTTTTTTTCCAGCTGTCGAAGACAAATTTTTCCAACAACAATGACTTCCGCGCGTTCCTCCAGACGCTCTGCGCCACCTTCAAGGAGTTCAAGATCCACGAGCAGATTGAGAACGAGTGCATCATCGAGCTGCTGCAGCAGCGCAGCCGCACCACCTACAACGTGCACTCCGACAACAAGCTCTCCGAGATGCTGTCGCTGTTCGAGAAAGGCCTCAGGAATGTCGAGGTGTGTGTGTGTGTGTGTGTGTGTGTGTGTGTGTGTGTGTGTGTGTGTGTGTGTGTGTGTGTGTGTGTGTGGTGAATTATATAACCGCATTATGTCATAAATATTACCTTGGCGGTTAAAAAAAGGTGCCTGTTGGTACTGATGACTCTTATATAACACAGGAAGCGTTTATGCGGACGTGTTTCCTCGAACAGTTTTCTGCTATATCATGATTATATTCGGGTTTTTTTTATGCTTGTATCAGTTTTCCTGCGTGGTGTTATGGGTTTATTTACACTGCTCAGAAGTCGGTTAATGACTGTTGAAAATAACAGGTTTACATTAACGCTTGACTTTCTGATACACTGTCGGTCTATTGGAACATGGATTTGTATTATGGATGCTTCTGCTACCAGCTTCAAGTACTGATCTAAGGTGAGATCAGTAGGTCTGGCCACTGGAACAGGTTCAAGTCTCCTAGTTTAAGTGAAGGGAAAGTTTCATGCCTCTTGAATGAGATAAATGGTTACGAGCGTCTGCCAAATGCTGAAAATGTAAATTGGAAAAAGATCCTAGAGGAGGTCTGCGTTGATGGATATACCAAATAAGTATGTAGATTAAATCGGAACTACGGATGGATAATAAAGTGAAACCGCTGTTCCTCGGCTTTCCTAAGCCTGCTCGGCAATCCGGGAATTAGGACATTGTGTTCCGTGGTAACAGGAAGGAATGAGTGATGTAATAACACATTTTTTTTCCCCCGGGTTTGTGTGCCTCTGTTTATTTGGGAAGGCCAGACATGTTCGAGATCGACGCCGTGTGATTACAATTGGTTCGCCCATCCCAAAACAAGGACATCGATACGGGATCGCTTTCGCACCCAAGGTTACTCCGGAATCCGCTCATTAATCGGGTCGCACTCGGGAAGGGTTAGTGCAGGCTGTGAGGGAGGGTTGTTGGTGCCTACACTGCACAGGGCGGAGGCTGACTGTGCAGAGCTGCGATGACTCAGGCTGTTGTGGTGAACTGAAGCGCAGCCTTTCAGTCTCGCATTTCAAAGGTTCGCTGCAAACACGGAACATTTCCATGTAATTCGGTGTAACACGGCGCTGTTAAGAAGGCCGACATCTTCCCCAGCACCGTGTTCTCTAATGTGATATGTAAGGCGCCCATTAATAAAATGTATTATTATAATACTAGTGCTGGGCTAGACAAAAAATTTAGCTTGTCCTATTAGAAAGAATGTCTTCCTGTGTCAGAAATTTGACCCCGGACTCGTCTTCTGCAGCAAATGCTAGTTTTTTAATTCTATTGTCTAATGAATTGTTGAGAGTTGGACCGAGTTTCACCACCACCACATCAGAACTGTCCAGTGCACAGTCGATTAAAAAAAAATCATTATTGTTGTGTGAAGAACTTCTGGTCTTTTCTCAAAGTTCCTCAAACTGATCGCACCTGCTGTAGCGTGTTTTGTGGTGTGTGATTATAGGAGCTCGGAATCAGGAAAAGGAAATGTTTTCTTGCCAGATAATAACAGCTCATAGAAGCTCCGGCTTTTAAAAGCTTATAATTGGCGCGTTTTAAGCTCGAGCAGCATGACCTCCGGTGTGACATCACAGGAAGCTGTTATTAAGTGGCATTAAGCGTGGTGTAGTAAATAAAGGCAGCATGACACACCTGCAGTGCGATTACAGGTGTGCTCTGGTTAACCGTTTGTGTGCATGTGTGTGTGTAGCGGTGCAGTGTTGAGAAATGATGCATTAACACTCATGTGTGTATTGGTGTTTAATCCAACAGAGCGAGTGTGAACAGCTGAACTATGCACGGCAGCTGAAAGAGCGCCTGGAAGCCTTCACCCAGGACTTCCTTCCTCACATGAAGGAGGAAGAGGAGGTAAGGGTAGACACCTGTACACTACATTATTCCCTATTTGCAGTTCTAATAAGCTCCACTCTCCTGGGAAGACGTTCCACTAGATTTTCCAACGTGAACAATTGCTTGAGTATAAAAGAGGGTCACACCGTACGTTTTTATCTGTTTAATGTTGTGAGAATTTCAGCTTGAGCTCTTCGGTAAGGGTTTTGTTGGTACAGCTGCTCCAACTCATGGGGAATGTTTATGATAGCAACATGACATTGTGTAGCACAGCACACAATCACACCACTGCTGTATACTTCACTATACACTCCGGTTACTCTGCGTCTTCACTGCACCTGTCTCACCCATGTTCTTCTCCTGTGTACCTGACTCAGGTGTTCCAGCCCATGCTGATGGAGTATTTCACCTACGAGGAGCTGAAGGCCATTAAGAGACAGGTGATAGCGCAGCACTGCAGCCAGCAGCGGTGGGACGCGGCCGCCGAGGTGCTGAAAGGCTTAAACCTGTGGAGTCAGGCTGAGGAGCTTCACAAGGTCTTCAAATACTCCGACCATGAGAAGACCGAGGACGGTGAGGGATTCTCCCAGGAAGAAATTATGTATTGCGTTACATGAATGCATCATTACACCAACGTTGCAGTGTTTCTCACGTTGTGATCTGCTGATTTGTGGGGTCCACATTGAGGGGTCCAAGCACCAAAGTCAGCTCAGAGCTGATGCCTTCAGTTGAGATCTTAATAATAATATATTTATGAATAAAATCCACGTCACCACACCTGCAGTGTGAACTTCATCCTCTGCATTTTTGAAGCAGTCTCAGAAAGACGTGTCAACCGTGTTTATAGCACGTGTCGTGTTTTTATTCCCGTCCTGCAGAATGCGACGGGCACGCGAGCATGCACATCTCCGCTCTCCCGCAGGAGGTCATGGTGCGGCTGTTTCGGTACCTGGGCCCGGAGGACCTGTGTCGCTGCAGCCAGGTGTGCCGCAGCTGGGCGGAGGTGGTTAAAACGGGCTCGCTGTGGAGACACCTGTACCCGGTTCGCTGGGCCAGAGGTGAGACACCTGTCTTACATGTCGTTTGTTTTAGTGGCGTGAACTGTGATTGCACGTCATTGGAAGGTCTGCAGCGGTGATCACGTGACCTTTGGGGAGAAACCACAGAGTTTTTGTTGCACACCACAATATCATTACAATATTAAATCCACTGACACTGGAGACTCCTTCCATAAATGCAAAACCATTTCCTCATGTCACTATTTAGACAATGTTTTTCTTTGCTTTTTCTTCGTCCAGTGATTTTTTGTTGTTGTTGTTATTGCATCACTTCTGCAGAACGTGCTGTAGTAGTAGTAATGTAAGAGAAGCAGCATCTTCTGAGGATCTGTCCTTGAAGGATTTCATTACCCAGTAATGAGATATTCAATTTGCATACCCTCAGCCCTCTCAAGATTCCAACAAGCAGCACTGTAGATGAATTGGTTTCCTTGAGAACTTGATAGTCTGACAGGAAATCCAAGAGCTGCAGTGTCACTATGAAGGGGTGAGCTTGCTGTGCTGGGATGACTCGGCGTATTGAGGTCACCAAAAGATACTTGCAAAACATCTGACAGTAGTTTTCATCTGCCCATTCGACATGCGTGCGATATATGATTTAGAACTTCCATGTGATCTCCTGTGATTAACCATAAAGTAGGTTTTGAAATAAGTAAGTAAGACGTGTTCGGGTTCATCGTCTAGTTTAAACCGATCCTTTTTAGTTGTTCTTGTGAGCGCGTATCAGATGTCTGTAGAGTCTCTGGTCTTGTCTTTGGCAAACAGAACGCTTATCTTTCCCCCAGGTGATTATTACCGCGGTCCTCCGGGGGAGCCAGACCAGGATCCTGATGAAGACTGGGTGCAGAACCTGCAGGAGGAAGGACGAGCCTATCAGGAGTGGGACGAGGATGCAGACGTTGATGAATCGGGTTGGTTTTTGTTTTGGCGCCTTTTTTTCCCTTTCTGCTTATAGCCGGACGTGAGTGTAATACGCGTTTGTGTTTGTGCAGAGGAAGCGTGCGAGGACTCGCTGGCTGTCAGCGCCGTGCGCAAAGAAAAGAAGCTGCTGAATGGAATGATCCAGAACCTTCTCCCGGCCGTGGGGTCATCGGTACGCACCCTCAGCCTGGCTTACAGCTCCGCCGTCTCCAGCAAAATGGTACGGGAAGCTATGAGTTTATGGATCTCCTTTTGCATAGGGCTTCTGACTTGGTCCCTGAAAACACTTTTTGTTCAGATCCAGGAAGGCACCAGGGCTGGAAAGATGTTTTTTAGTCATCACTCACTTCCTGTTGGGCCAAATTAGTGTCCAGTTTAATGATGGCATAGGTTAAAGCTTTACCTCAGATTGCTACGGTGCACTGAAACTGGAGACTCCTTCCAAAAAATGACCAATCAGAATGTATAATTCAACAGCAGACACACAAATGAACAAACTTAGCATTTATCTAAGAATGCAAGCAGTACCGTGTTGTAGAAACGAACAACACGTGGCGTATATGTGAGCAAGGTGGTGTCAAAAAGTTTCAAGAGGAGCTCTGTTTACAAGAAAGTACTTTATTTATCTACGTTTACACGATAACCTTTAAAATAGTCCCCTTACACTGCAATACAGCGCCCCCAGCGTTCCTGACACATCTGGAATGTGTCTTTTGGGTCTCTGCAATGGTGTCAAAACCGTAACCTTTCAGCTGGATCTTCCTGTTCGGGAAAAGGGTGAAGTCAGCAGGAGCCAAAATCTGGCGAATAGGGAAGTGAGAGGGTGTTGTTTCTGGCTAGAAACTCGCATGTAAGGAGAGTTCGGCGACAGGGTCCGCACGTGGTCAGAATAGCACCAGCTTCCTATGTACACAGGACGATGTCTTTTGGCACACTGACTTATGAAGGTCAGTGCTCCCTGTGACTGTGCGTGCAACCTTGTGCTGGAATCTGTTGGCGTGTAAGAAAACAACACCTAGTATTTTTAGCATCCAGTTAGTTATTCGTTTTTGACAGCAATGTTGTTAGTGTTAAAAATAACCCCTTTTTAAAATATTTTGGATCAGCAAAAAAGGGGAGGAGACAAATAATTCGCTTTCCATTTATTACAAGAAAAGTTACAGCGAGGAAACACTCCCATACATCTGATTTAAATGACTCTGAAGGCTCATTAAGACCTTCGTTAGCCACTGTTGTTGATGTGTCACGTGAACACGTGACTTTTCTGTTTAGTTACAAAATTACCAAAAAAGCAATCGCTCCGTCACTCTGCAATTGTGTAAAAAAAAAAAAAAAAGTAAAAAAAATGAGGTATTAATCGGCGAGCCGTGATCCGTTCGATCCATTGCACCCCTAATAATACAGTGTCAAAGCAGCTGGAATAAATTTACAACACGATACATAAACATGTGTTTATATCTATTTTTTATTTGTTTAAACCAGGTGCGTCAGATCCTTAGTCTTTGCCCAAATCTCATCCATTTGGATCTCACGCAAACTGACGTTACTGATTCGGCTTTCGAAAGGTAAGAGTTTAATACTTTATATTAATTGTCATAAATGTATATAATTAAATATGGTTTAAATGTTCAACAGCAATGTCGGTGACATCTTTATTGAATTTTCTTGCAGTTGGGCGGAGTTGGGGGTGTGTCGCTCGCTCGAGCACTTGGACCTATCGGGCTGTGAGAAGATCACCGACTACACTCTGAAGAATTTGACAGTTGGATTAGGCGATCTGACGGCACCCAGGTTTTCCAAGAACAGCCCCGATTGCAAAAACAAGCTTCTCAAGACGTCGTCATCAGCGATCCAACTCCTTGACAGGCACTCGGGTTACTCTTTGGGACGCGCTCGCACGGCGCTCGTCTTCAAGTGGAGGCCCGGTGGGCGGAGCATGAGCTGCAGCCCCGTCTGGGTCCTGGATCCGACCGAGCTCGCCGACATCGAGGACACGGCCGACTGGACGAGAAAAGAAGGCGTGGCCGGACTCGGTGAGGGCCGTGGGGGTATTTTAGGGGTGCAGGCAGGAGGCAGGTCGTGCTGCTGTAGGAGTGGCACAAGGCGGAGCTTTAGGACTGACATTGGCTCCACCTACTTCCAGCAGCTGTACGGCACTCTGGGAGAGAAACAGTGCGGGCACTCTGCGTGCTGCGGCTCAGACACGGTTTTAAGGACAGTGAAGGAAACGCAGTGTGAGCCTCAGGCCACAGAGGGCAGCACTGAGCTTTGGACTAAATGCCCTTCTGAGGGCGAGATAAGGACTGAGCAGTCAGGAGCCTGTCGTGCTCTGAGGTTCCTCAGCCTCTCAGGATGCTATCAGATCACAGACTTGGGCCTGAGGTACTACACACACACACACCCTTTTTAACTTGGTGCTACTAGTGGCTAGTATGTTTGTTTCTAAGAAAGAACCTTAAAAGGTTTGATTGTAATCATGTATTTGGACTCGTGTGTGTTGTAGATGTCTCTCTCAGGGAGGAGGACTTCCTCTGCTGGAGCATCTGAACCTCTCAGGGTGTCTGTTCATCACTGAAGTGGGACTGCATGAGCTGGTGTCTGTGTGTCCCTCACTCAACGATGAACACTTCTACTACTGCGATAACATCAACGGTAACACGGGGGGTATTAAGCGAAATTTTTATTTCCTTAATACCGTAATGTTTGCTTGTTTATGGCTAAAGTATGGTGACTTTCATATCAAAACAGCTGTTCCATGCAGTATAATTCAAGATATGAGAGAGAGGCACATCCTATGATGCCAATAGTTCCAGATGCAACTGTAAAATCACAGGTTTATACTAATTCGCTTAATTTAGTCCATTTTGGTTTCCATAGTAACTCAGGGAGTTGTACAGTCATATATATATATACACATAAACTGATCTACAACCAGTGGAAGTGGAAGCTCGGTGATCAGAGGTTCAAGCCTCGGTATTGCCAGGCTGCCGTTGATGGGCCCTTGAGCGAGGCCCTCAAGCCTATGTGCTCTGACCCCAGCCTCCGAACATTGCTGTGATATGCAGAGAGAGAATTTCACCACGTGGTAATGAACATGTGAGAAGTAAATGGTCTCTTTCCTCTTTTGTTTAACATTTCATGTCACACGTCTGCAATTTCAGATCATATTCAGACGCAGAAAAGTCTGTTTTTTCTCTGGATTTTTAGCTCTTATTAACTTCTAATTAACCTAAAATGTAACTCTAAACGGATAAAAAGTCATTCATCAAGAAATATCTCTGTGTAGAAAAACGAACAAACACCTCAGAATGGGATTATATTCGATTCTGACTTCTTTTCCCGTCTCTTGTGTCCTGTCCAGGTCCTCATGCTGACCGAGCAAGTGGATGTCAGAACCTGCAGTGTGGCTTCAGGGTGTGCTGTCGCTCCGGAGAGTGAACATCCCTCCCCAAATTGCGCTGTTCTTTTTTTGTTTTGTTTTGTTTTGTTTTGTTTTTTACTACTTATTCCACTTTCTCCTCTCTCACTCAGATTTCATATTTCTGCCCTCCATCCCATAACGGTCTTCTCTTTCACTTTTCTTATTTTCCTCAGTCCCCTTTTTGGTGTCTGCTGTCTGTTTGCACTTTAGGAGGAGTTCAGGCTGTACAGTCAGTCGCCAGTCTTCTTCACGTAACAATTCAAAGGAGAATGGGGGGGTTTAATTCCCTGAAGCCTTTGCTGAGCAATTGGGCAGATTAGAGTGTACATTCTGTAGATGAATGAGTTCTTGAAGGTATTTGATGAAAGAGATCTGTTTCTCAAATTGATTTATTTAGAAATGGGGAAGGATCTTTAGTTTGGTTTGGTTTAAGCTGCTTTAAGATAAGGATACTAGTAAGGATTTTTTTATTTGTTTTTGTTTGTTTGGTTTTGGAGTAATTCTGTTGTCGCAAAAGCTGCACCGCCAGATGTAGTTCCTCTCCTCATGTGAATAGCAGTTCTGTTTTGTAAATATGTGCTTTCTTCGTTCGCACATGCAGACCCTGGAATACGGAAACTGGGATAAGAGTTCGTCATCAAAAAATCAACTGCAAATGCAGATGTTCGTCTTTTCAAAAAATTGAGTTTCATGTAAAAAAAAAAGTAAACACATTCAGAAAATCTAAATTTGTACAAGAAATTACCCAACCGTGATCCAGAAACACGGTTCCAATATTGGTGTTAAAGGGTGTACAAATTTTTGGCAAGAACTCAGTGATTGCAAAAACCACCTGTTTGAGATCAATAAAAAAAATAAATCAAACGAAACACAGCTGTGTTTAAGATTAGTACTGCACTTTTTTTTCTCTCTCTCTTCAGTGAAACATATTTAGATCTTCTCCGAATGCGATTGCTGCGACCTCCTTATAACCCCGAGGCAAGGGGGCGACACTCGCCAGGCTTCCCTTCGAAGCGTCTAAACGCTGCTGCGTACGTAACGGCCCACAAAGACAAGCCAGACTCCATGCTCCATTAATGTTCTACTAACTCCATTAGTGTTGTAGCACTTGCCTGATCACCCACAGGGAAATTGCGTACTGCTTTTCTTTTTTTTATTCAATTTTTTCGTTTATCCGTTCAGAATGTTTTCTTCGAGTCCAGTTTAGTCTTTCGCTTGTTGAAATGAACCACAGAAATAAACATTCTTCTCCATTTGTGTAACGATTGTTCTTTACGAGAAACGAGATCTCGGAATGATCCGCTGCATTGCATTATTTTTTTTTTTTTTTTTGTCGACTCAAGAAAAAACAAGTTTAACCATAAAATACGTCGAGTCAGCCAACATCATTGTGACGTCCCAAAGGTTCTCCTGATACTACACCATGACAGACCAACGTTACAGAGCAGATGTTGTCCTGGGAGATGGTGTTTATGCAAAATCCACACTGCTGGGGTGCAAATCACAGTTTATATACTGATTTGTGATGAATAACTGGGTCTTTTTTTTTTTTAAGCAATAAGAGCAGACAGTAAATAATATTTGCGTGTGATGTAGAAATGTCTTTGTATTGACTTTATTACCAAATCATTATGGGCTACAAATTATTACAATTCCGGAAACATATTTTTAATTATTATTTTATTTTATAAAGTAAGCTGAAATTTTAATAATGAATGATAAAAAAGCAAAAAAAAATTGGAAAAGTATCAATTTTGCATGCACAATAATATTTCTCACGTTTTTCCAGTGTTAGCCAAAATTTAAAAAGTGGGGACACTTTACTTTGGAAAAAAAAGTAAACAGATTGATATGCATATTTCATAAATTCAGTTTCTATCTACAATTAAACAAAGAAAAAACCATGTTTAAACTGAAAATATCTACTATTTAAAGGAAGAATGAGTCATTTTGAATTTGATTGCTGCAACAGGTCTCAAAAACATTTATTACTATGAAGCATCACATCTTCTGTCTGTATACATCTGAGAACTGAGGAGACCAGTTGCTGAGTTTTTTGGAGAGAAATGTCCCATATGTGTCTGATACATGATTCTAGCTGCTCAACAGTTCTGGGTGTTCTTTGTTGTATTTTTCGTTTCATGAGGCGGTAAATGGTTTTAAATGGTGCAAGGTCTAGACTACAGGCAGGACACGGACTCTTCTACTACAAAATCATGCCGTATTCAGATAGCATTGTCTTGCTTAAATACGCAGGGCCTTCCCTTACCATCAGAGGTTTATTTTGAGCGCTGATCCTTCTCTTCTTTAGTCCAGAGGACCGTGTTCACAATGATTTCTGGAGGTGTTAATGAGCCCATGCAGTGATTTCCATTACAGAATCGTGACTGGTTTTAATGATGCAATATTGATGGGTTTTTTTTTTCCTCTTGTACCCAGAGGTTACTCCAGATTCTTTTCAACTTTTACTAATATTATGTAGTGCACATGAGATATTTAACTGTTTTGAAATTTTGCAAACATTATTCTGAAATATTACTTGCAAAATTGTTTTTGTTTATTTTTAATAACACTTACTTTTTCCTGACTTTTGTTGCCCCCTCCGTTGAGATGTGTTGCAGCCATCAAGTTCAAAATGACTTTTTTCCCTTTAAAATGGTGAATTTTCTCAGTTTAAACATGTTTTCTATGTACTTATGAGAATAAAATATGGGTTTAAGAGATTTGCAAATCATCGCATTCTGGTTTTATTTACAGTTTACACCGTGTCCCAACTTCTCTGGAATTGGGGCTGTTAGAGGGAACATGCTTGGAGGAGGTGCCTAATGAGCCTTTCAAATTCTTGTGATTGGATCGAGTTGCAAATAACATTTCTTTTTCATGGTCTCTCAGCTGTGGATGCCTATGGTGGCATTTCAAACCACTGATCACCTGACAACCAGTGTGATTTGTTCATGTCCTCTGTTTATTCATTCCAAGTTGTTCTGCTCTTCACTCAGTCAGTGTTGCCTCTGTATCTAGCTGGCATATCTTCACCGTGGATCCCTGATACAACCCAAACCCGGCATACGGAGGCTGCATGAACCTCATCTCCGCTCTGTGGAGAAGCGTCAAAGTGTCTGAGACGCTGTAGAAGCACATCACTCCGGCCTTGTAATCGAGATACACCCCTATTTTGTGCGACACGGGCCCCAAGATTTCAGTCTCCACATTATCGTGCGCAAAAGTATATTTCAATATGGCGCAATCCAAACTCCAGCTCTGTTTGTTGTACCCAAAGCTGCATTCATCACCATCCCCCTTCCGGGTGATGTCTCTGTACGAGACAGCTATGTCCACCCCGTGCAAACCCGCCCACTCAGCCTCCCAGTAGCAGCGTCTGTTCAGAGGCTCCCGGCACAGAACCTGCGCCCACCAGTCGAAGCGTTCGGGGTGGTAAGGGTAGGGCTGGTACTCGGTGCTGCACACCACTCGCTTCTCATCATATATTCTCAGGCTCCTGTGGGCAGAGTCAGGGTCCAGGGACAGTGGGACCAAGTCTGAAAGGAGAATATTGTTGAAGGATGGTGTAGACCAATCATCACTTAGATCTTGCTCCTGAAGCTCTACCTAATTGAGTCTTCGACTTAAACATACTTTATTGATCTCGTGAAGGAAAGAAGTGTGAGACAGCAGCAGCTGGTTACTCAAACAGTAGTAAGTAAATGTAATGTAAGTAAATCATTTTAACTTCAATAAATGAATACGATATTGACAGATGAATCTACATTAAAAAATGCTGGATAGTGGGATATGTATATAAATTGCAATTATCATTATCACCACAAACCAGGGATCCTGTAGCTCTGGATTGCAAATGCAGCTCAAAAGCAAACGTATTGTTGTCTACTCACATTGCAGGAAGTCTTTTCTCGTCTTTGGTTCAGAAGGAACCACGATCTTGTCTTTTTTCACTGAAGCAAATGAGTCATTGGGTGAGTATATAGTACACAGTTAATCAAAGTATTATTGAGCATTAACCTAAACCGACCTCGCACTACGTGACTTACCTGCCCACGATATCCGATCAGTTTCATGCTGCCAGACATCTTCGATCCGCTCTTTGAGTGCAGAGACGGATTTTACCACCTCTCCAAAGGAGAACTGGGGATTGATGGTCATCTTTGTGACATTCCCAGAAGTCGACTGCAGAGAGATTTGGATATAAATAGAACTAATCAGGCACGGGCAAATGACCAGAACAGATCTTATTAGGTAAAACACCGGCCGTTTTCAGAAAAGGTTGGCCCGTGTGCATGCTCAAACTCGGTATATTGTCGGAAGATTGTTAGCAACACATTTCCACAAGTCCATGAAATCTCACGCTGATGATCTCGCTAATGTGCCACCATCAGTAGTGTCCTACCTGAATCAATCCACCTCTTAATACCATCATTACACCACGTCTATAGAAACCAAATATTATACAGAAACACAATATAACAGAGCTGCATCACAAACAGGAATCTCATACAGCGAGAACGAATGTCATTAATAAAGCAAGAAACTCAATAAACACGAATACATCATTTCTAGCAGAAGCATTGATATTAAAAGGAACCTCATCAAATAAACCTGGGATTTATTGCGTTTGTACTGTGCATATGGTTTTTGTGGTTTTTCTAGGGGTAAGAAAAGCAAAACTATAAATGGTTTGTGGAAAAGCTGAACAAACGTTTTGAGCTATTCTGATTGACATTTCCATACGATATTCAGCTTTTCTTGAAAAAGTGTCCTTGTAAGTGCAACCAAATCGATTTCTCCTCAGCCAGCCGTTGCGGAATACAGTTGCGGGTTGTAAACTCTAACTAATGCGCTCTCTGACCATCCAATCGAACGATGCGGAAATGCAGATGTTACTGTACACCTGCTAGAAGGCCCCGGTGTCGTCAACGTGAAATCTGATTGATTAAAGCAACAGTTTCAAGGACTGGCAACATGTGATGTGAGGGCTGAAATACAATTGGATGGAAACATAAACAGACACTCCTTGAAACAGCAAAACCCGAGGGAGAAGCTATGAAATTATATTCAAATACAAATTCATGGACATTTATGGATTGATTGTTTAGGCCAGTGGAGAATGAGGAGGTTCCCAAAAAGTTTTTGTTTCATGAGCATTTGGGGGTTACGGAACCATCAATTCGTAGCTGGATAGTGCTGGGATTTAAACTCCTAACCTTCTGATCTGAAGTCTGAACGCCACTGAGCTACCGCCTTACCAAGAGGTGTGATTGAGGGTATGATAGCAATGAAAAGTATCTTTATTGAAAATATATATTTGGTTCCCTTTTATTGTAAAGCAGTCAAGTTGATCTTGGAGCCCTACGAAGAATATGAGCCTGCATGCATCAGCTTTATTACCTGCAGCAAGTCATTCGGAGTCCTTAAAAGCTCCCTGCTCTTCAGCTCACGTATTTCCTCCTCTGCCTGATCCATCAGCTCCTTGATCCGATACAGTTCTGCTCGCTCCCGAGCTCGAATCAGGACCTTCATCGCAGACCCGCTGCGCTTTATAGAGTGGACCAGCTGGCCGAAAAGCCTTTCGCATTCCTCCTCTGTGGCCGTTGCAATGTCCTGGAATAAAGCACAGCGGGAAGTGAGGTTGTAGGAAAATAATCAGCAATGGGGCGACCTGACATATCGACCTTAACCATGACATCAGTGACGCCATGCTGTTAAGTATTTCATGGAAATTTGCAAGCAGTCACATCTGACGAAACAATGGATCTTCTTGTAGACACCTCGCTTACCTTGAGAGTGTTTTCAGCCAAGTGAAACTCCTTCAGCTGCTTCTCTTGCTCTGTAATCATCTGCTTTGACTTTCTCAGGTTCTCCTAGGTGGAGGCAATAATATGTTCTTGTCAATCCTAGTGAAAACGAGAGTTCCAAGACTTTTCTTTAGAGTGAATATATAAAGCTAAGTGAAGGTAATGTCCCATCCTAGAAATGGAAATTCTTAGAAAGACATAATCTTGTTTATTTCTGCAGGAATTATATGACATTATTATCATTCGATCACCTTTACTACCTGCCCTGCTGCCACCATGTCATGTCCTTTGTGATCCTCCAGCATGCACATGCAACAGATGCGTTGTTCCTCGTTACGGCAGTAAACCTCCAAGACCTTTCCATGTGTAGAGCATGTCATGGCCTGCAGCTGAGCTGTCGCGTCCACCAGTGTGTGTGCAGCCCTCGCGTGGAGGTGCTCGTGCAGCCAGAGGTGCGTTTCGCAGTACGAGGCCAGACACACCAGGCAGGACTTGATGGCAGTGTGTATGCCATCAGTGCACACGTCACAGGCCACGTCCTCACGTTCGGTAGTGGTGCCTGCTGTGGTTTCAGTGTGGAGGTCCATCTTCTTGAGATTGTCCATGACTTTTTCTGAAGGTCCATGCAGATCAGGCTTCATGGAAAAGATCTGCGAACACTGCAGGCAGCTGTAGGAGTCTGTGCCCTCATACTCACTGATCAAGCAGGACCTGCAGAAGTTGTGCTTACAGGGAAGTGTAACGACGGTCTTCGACTTTGTAAGACACAAGCAGCACTCGTAAAGGTTCTCTGAGCGTGGAGTGCTGGAGCTTGCCATTGTTTATGTCTGCCGCTGGAGAGAGTTTCATGGATCTGTTTGAGGGAACGGTTTCACTTTCATTTATCTTGAGTTTGGAAGTGAAGGAGGAGCTTTTCTGACTAGTGCGTATGCTGCATTCTGGCCTTCAAATTCTGTGAGCAAATTGTGCGTTTTCTCAGCCAAGGTCTTCTATGGAAAAAACAAAAAAACTTAATACAGGTAACAACTCTGCATGAAACAACGAGAGTGTTTGTTTGGAGCTTTCCATGTTTTTTTTGCAGGAGGAAATTGTTGGGGTTGATGTTTTACTGCCACCTTCTGGTGTGGTTTTAGTGCTCAAACATTGCACAGGAGATACTTCTAATAAACAACGTCCATGTTGTTATAAATATTGTAAGCCACTTTTCGAATTGCAGGTCTGTTAGAGTGAGTGAAGATGATGGCAGGAAAATAAAAAATGTACAATAATCCCAAAGAAATGTTACAAGATGTGGTATGGAAATGTAGCATTTACCTTTAGAAGTTCTTTATAGTTCTGGATCACTAATCTTCACTCGCCTCCAAACACCAAGCTCGTGTCACTGGGTGGGGAAATGAGTTAAAGAGTTGCATCATCAAACTTCTGGACACTGATCATCCACACCTGGACATGATAACTTGTGTGTGTTGACTTTCCTTTTTTCATTAACTTGTGTCCTTGAAATTCCAAAAGAATGCAGGCTGCTCAGCCCTGATACTGGGTTTTGTTTTATTTGGCTTTACTTTGTAATCAGATTTTTAGTCATTTTATAACATGATAAGGGACATATTTGTTTTTTAAAGGTATTCAATCAATATATTTTCAGGAAAGACATGCTTTCTATCGAACTTTTGGGCTGCTTTGGTACAGCTTTCAAAAGAAACGTTTACTCGATTTGACAACTCTATATGACTCTTTTTTTTTTTTTAAAGAGTCTTTTTTTTTAGCAGTTTTCAGTGCACCATTTTAGTTCATATCACAGCTGCTCATTATATGAGTTGAGAAAGCAGGATCAGTGCTCACAGCTCCTCAATCACCAAACGTCTCATTACTGATCAACACAATTTCTTAATGATCCATCACTGATCACTGTTCCACAAAGTCCCATTACTGATCACCACTGTTCCACAAATACCCATCATTGATCTCCACAGTTTCCCCAATAACCCACCATTGATCTCCACAGTTTCCCCAATAACCCACCACTGATCTCCACAGTTTCCCCAATAACCCATCATTGATCTCCACAGTGTTCCCAATAACCCACCATTGATCTCCACAGTTTCCCCAATAACCCACCATTGATCTCCACAGTTTCCCCAATAACCCACCATTGATCTCCACAGTTTCCCCAATAACCCATAATTGATCTCCACAGTTTTCCCAATAACCCACCATTGATCTCCAGTTTCCCCAATAACCCACCATTGATCTTCACAGTTTCAATAACCCACCATTGATCTCCACAGTTTCCCCAATAACCCATAATTGATCTCCACAGTTTCCCCAATAACCCACCATTGATCTCCACAGTTTTCCCAATAACCCACCATTGATCTCCACAGTTTCCCCAATAACCCACCATTGATCTCCACAGTTTCCCCAATAACCCACCATTGATCCTACAGTTTCCTGATGACCCATCGCTGAACACCACAGTTCCCTGATGATCCACCACTAATCACCACTGTTCCCTAATGATCAATCATTAATCAATATTGTTCCCAACTGTCCATCACTAGTAACACGACACCTGATAGCAAAGTTCCATCTGCTGCAAACATCTAAAGCACTTGCATTTCGACACAGTGTTTCAAAGTTCAAGCTCATGTCACGTGATCACAAGTATGCGAGAGGTCAAAATGCTCGAGTTTTATTGACACTGTTTTTAAATCAGTCTTGTCTACAAACCCTCAAAGTTTCATGGGATAAAGCTGGAAACTGACCTTATTATTTATATCCTCTTGCAGAAAACACAATAAATGTAACATTTAATATGGCAAAATACAACACTATTGAACTCCCTAAACATAAACTATTAATCTATAAATGTATTATGATTCATTATATTGTTAGCAATATAATATATTATAATAATATACTTTTAGACAAATATACTTTTATATTTGTTGTATATACTTCCAACATGCTTCATTAGTTATTGACACCAGTGTGTGGTGTTTTAATACATTTCACCAAAAGATGTCACTAGTGAGACGGGGGCCAAAACTTTTTAATATTTAGAAACATGTCTTTTCAACAGTCACTACAAGTCACTGATCTCTATTGGTTTTATTGACATCTCACTGATTACAACTGTTCCCAGTGACCTGTCATTAATTATAATTAGTCCCAGTGTTCAATCCCCAATTATTCATTACAATTGTTTGTTTAAATCAACCAATCACCGATTATGATTGTTCCCAGTACCCAATCCCTGGTTATGATTGTTTCCAGTAACCAATCACTGATTACTATTGTTCCCAGTGACCAATTATTAATCGCATTAATCCCAGTAACCAACCACTGATGACCATTGTTTCAATTAATCAATCCCTAATTATTGTTGTTCCCAGTAACCAATCACTGATTTCCAATGTCTCCAGTAACGAATTACTGGAGAACAGTAAACAATCACTGATTAGCATTTTCTAAGCGTCCAGTTATTGATGAAATTGTTCCCAGTGATCAACCACTAATTATTATTATTTACTGAGAAAATAGGAACAATTTGGAAACAAACAACTGGGAACAATCACTGATTACTATTATTCTAAGTATCCAATCACTGATTACTATTGTTCCCAGTGACCAATCACCGATTACCATTGTTTCCAGTGACCAATTATTCATTACCATTGATTGTTTTGATTGACCAAACCCTGATTATCATTGTTGCTAATAACAAATTACTGATTACTATTTTCTTAGCAACCAATTACTGATTACTACTGTTCCCAGTAACCAATCACTGGTCACCATTGTTCCCAGTAAAATCCAGTGACAAATGAGTCAGTTTTAATAATGTTTTAATAATACTGTTATTTATATATATATTTTTTCAAAGAACAGCAAATCTTACTGTTTTTCTACACAAATAAATATGCAAATGAGCTCATGGCTTTATAGAACATAACGGCAACTTTGTGCGCATGCGTCAGCAACTTCTCCCCGAACAGACTTGTTAGAGTGGAGACTCCATGAGGTTCCTCAGCTGGATCCCGTTATGGAGTTCATGCAGGAAAACCGGGAGACTCTGGGAGTAACCCGGGAATCTCGGTTGGCTGCTGATAAGGTTTGATCGAGCAGAGTCCAAGAAAAGTCAACACACGCGTGCACGCATCCTGACCCGGTTGTGTCTTTCCAAATCAAGCGAATCCGAATCGATACACGTTCCGCGCGCACGGTATCCTATTTGATTTACGTTACATTCCCCAATATACCGGCTATGCCTCGTCCATAATTATGACGTCACACTTACGACATGACCCCGCCCATATTCTGAGCACGTGCCATCCGCTACGTCTATGTATATACATATATATATAGAGAGCGGGAAAGAGAGTTATGATACAAGTCTCTCACGCGAGAGTTGCAACTGCGCGCGTGCTCGTTTTCAAGCGCGCGCTCCGGTACCCGGTATGGTTTTATAAGGACTCACATAGGCGCGAGAGGAGCTGCACGAGCCGTTTACATCAACCAGGTGTGTTCTTTTTTTTTTTCTTCAACTGTAGACTTTGTTTTATTAAACGGTTTAGACTATTAAACAGATGTTGGCTTTCAAAATGTTTATTTATTTGCAGAATTATCATATATTCAAAACACACACACACACACACACACACACACACACACACGCGTCCCGGGACCTTCTGTTTGTAAATATCTTTGCTTTCAAAGTATTTGCATTCCTAGATTTCATTGTTTGCACAAGGAAGAAGCTCCAACTAGGGCAGGGGTGCACATACTTTTAATTAATTATTACACTAAGGCATCTACACTATTTAGACAAAAAAAAGTTTCCATCCATATGTGAACGTGTAAACAGTTACTACAACGTTAGAGACACGCATTAAAGCATGCAGGATGTTTTTAAATGCTGTTGCATGAACATTTCCTTTCACTTGGACTAGGAGACCCAAACCTAACGTCTAACATCTAACATCTAACAGTATTGGGACACCTACATTTTTCTGTTACCACAAAATTGGAGGCATGCAATTGTGTAGGATGTCTTTAGATGCTGTAGCATAAAACTAGGAGACTCCAACATGCTTCAGCATGACGGTAAAGTAGACAAACCATGTACTTGAGTTAAAGTAGAGATACAGTAAGTCAAATGTGACTCCAGTAAAAGTGTCCCTTTAAACTTTCACTTGAGTAAAAGTACAAAAGTATTTGCCTTCAAATGTACTTAGGTATCCAAAGTACTGTGATTTTTATTGTCTATAATTTTCCTATTGTTATTTTTCTTACAAGACTCTTTACTTAATGAACTCAAATGTGATTCAGCACACTGATCCTTTATTAGAATGATATTAATAAGTCAAACACTGATCTCTATGAAAATGTTCACGATCCCAAAACCTTCTTTTTAACTACTTTTTAAAAAATAATCACGCATATAAGGTCAGGTGTGTTGTGGCGAGTTCGAGTCTGAAGTTTTTTCCATCGTTTATTCCTCTCTAAATGTTCTGCTTGCTGTTGAACAAGTTCAGCATCAGTTCATGAGTCAAAACAAGTTCAAAATGGAGTTTTACACATGAGAAAGTAAATTAACTTGGGCTGTAAATTGACAATATATATATTTTTATGATTATTGCTGATCGCGCTGTATGAGATGATCCCAATAAAACCGCGGCTGAATTCGATTGCCAAGTTCGATAACCGATTTGTTTACCGCATATTGTTTTCGCTGACGTTACGATTTTCGGCATATTTTGCTCTCTCATGATGGAACATCATTGTCACCAAAGACACCTCATGGCAATGTTTAGGTGGTGGGAAATAAATCTCAGCATGCTCCGATAAGGGTCTAACATCTACCAATATTAGGATGGAATACGATTCCGAAGCCAAAACTATAAATATCTTTATATTACATAAGGATTATTGATAAGAATTATTTTTAGTATGTATTTATTTGAATGTTATCACAACTTTTTGGTTTATAATTCAGCCAACATGAAGAATTCAGCCAACATGGCCACCTCAGATCATTGAGCTTCATTGTAATAAATGTTTTTTTTTGCCCTGTTTATATCTTTGGTGTGAACAAACTACCATGTAGCTCTAATGCAAAATAAACTTGGGTAGAAAATGTTCATTTCATTTGTATTTCTACAAATAAAGTGGTAAGAAGAAATCAAGAAGATTGTTCTTGGTGTAAGTTTGTATGTTCTCGCTCCACAGTGAAAGTCTGATCCTTGGGGGGTTGGCGTTTCATTTAATATAAGGTTACCCTGACTGGGTTCCATATAATATGTGATGATAACCTAAGCCTGGGTCAGCTGTTCTTCTCTAAAGGGTTCCTGCATGTAATTTATTTAAAAGCAGACTTTCAGAGATTACTGAATTGGATAAGGAGTGTATATAATCTTTTGTAGAGGTTTTGAAAAAGAAAAATGGATGAGGAAACTTCTTTTTATCTGCTACATAACAAGAACCTGCAATGTTGAATGTAACTACACTATATAGACACAAGATTAAGAACACCTGAGCATAAGATTGGTGGTCCCCATTTGCTCTTCTAGTGTTTTCCACTCCTCTGGGAAGATGTTCCACTCGATTTTGGAGTGTGCTTGTGGAGATTTGTGCTGTAACCAAGTGTGTTAGTAAAGTCAGGTAGGTGAGGTGTGGAGGCCTGGGGTCCAGTTCCAATTCATCCCTTAGGTGTTTAATAGAAGTCAGAGATTTATGGCAGGAGATCTTCCACTCAAACCCATGAAAAGCATTTCTTCATGGAGCTGGATTTGTGCACGGGGGCTTTGTCATGCAGGAGCAGTTTTGGGTCTTATGGTTCAAGTAAGGGGAAAATTTCATACCATCATATCCAAAGACATTGTGTGCTTCCAACTTTGTGGTAACAGTTTGGGGAAGAGTCACATGGCTGAAAAATCAGGCGTCTGAATACTTTTGTCCAATATGTACTGTATAAATACTGTTTATACAATACATATTGGACAAAAGTGTTTGAGTGTTTAATTTTTTTCCACATTTCGCAGGACACCCGAAAACCGAAGCATGGATGGTACGAAGAAAGGAGGCCATGGGGCTACAGTGAGCTTCCACAACATCCACTACAGCGTCACCTGCCGGACTGGGATACTCTGCAAACAGAAGAAGACCCACAAAGACATCCTCATTGACCTCAAGTCAGTTTTATCTATTTTGCTGGAAATCTATACAGATGGTCCCAGAGATACGACGGTTCGACTTACGATTTTTAGTTCTTACAATGATGATAGCTATACGACAAAATTGTAAAAATACAGGCACAGCATACGATGTACGATACGTTGGACGCGCCGCTAGGATGAGCGTATCTCTATGAGATGCTTCGAGGTAGAGGAATACCTATAGATAAAATTTAAACCATCACAGAAAATTGGAGGGTTTTTACTACAAATACCTTTACAATCAATAATCTCTTTCCAAATGGTTTCCATTACAGCATGTGTTTGTAAACATCATTAAATTATAATCAAGCTAAATTGTAGAAACTTCTGATCAACAAGATTCCAAAAATGTTCCATTGGTGCCTAATGGTATATGACATTGGTATATTTCCATTAAAACCAATAAAATTCCCATTTTTTTTCCCAAGCATATTTAAAACTTTAATATTTTAGACTACGTTCATTTTAGCTGAACTTTAAATCCACACCTGATATCCTCTTGTAAAATCTTTACACTAGTTATATATTGCGTTTATTGTCGCTCTGAGGCAGACGAGCTCAAAGTTATTGTTATGCCACAAGCAGAATTTTATGGCTGCCGTTAACTCGTCTGATAAGAGAGATAGGGGTAAAGGTCTTGCAACAGATTAGCAGGTTGTATAACACCACGAAAACCACGCCTTCATGTTGAGAGCGACGTCTATGACTACAGCCATGGTCTTCACGACGTATCGATAGGAGTCTCACTTTACTGAGATGTCAGGTGGAGACCACGTCTGTTAAATAACAGAAGAACTGTTTGAGGAACCAACTTTTTCTGAGATATTTTGTTAAATACATAAAAATATGGATTTAAAATGTTCAACATATTTGTTTTCGAATTAAATATATTAGTTTCTTAACCACATCTAAACAAACTAACAAAAAAATAGAGTACTAAGCATCCTCAACTCTGAGCCTTACAACTCTTAAGTGAGTGAGCTGTGCTAACGAAGGCTATAATGCTAACTGGGATACTATAATGAAGGCTATAATGAAGGCTATAATGCTAACTGGAATACTATAATGAAGGCTATAATGCTAACTGGGATACTATAATGAAGGCTATAATGCTAACTGGGATACTATAATGAAGGCTATAATGCTAACTGGGATACTGTAATGAAGGCTATAATGCTAACTGGGATACTGTAATGAAGGCTATAATGCGAACTGGGATACTGTAATGAAGGCTATAATGCGAACTGGGATACTGTAATGAAGGCTATAATGTGAACTGGGATACTATAATGAAGGCTATAATGCGAACTGGGATACTATAATGAAGGCTATAATGCGAACTGGGATACTATAATGAAGGCTATAATGCTAACTGGGATACTATAATGTAGGCTATAATGCTAACTGGGATACTATAATGAAGGCTATAATGCTAACTGGGATACTGTAATGAAGGCTATAATGCTAACTGGGATACTGTAATGAAGGCTATAATGCTAACTGGGATACTATAATGTAGGCTATAATGCTAACTGGGATACTATAATGAAGGCTATAATGCTAACTGGGATACTATAATGAAGGCTATAATGCTAACTGGGATACTGTAATGAAGGCTATAATGCTAACTGGGATACTATAATGAAGGCTATAATGCTAACTGGGATACTGTAATGAAGGCTATAATGCTAACTGGGATACTATAATGAAGGCTATAATGCTAACTGGGATACTATAATGTAGGCTATAATGCTAACTGGGATACTATAATGAAGGCTATAATGCTAACTGGGATACTATAATGAAGGCTATAATGCTAACTGGGATACTGTAATGAAGGCTATAATGCTAACTGGGATACTGTAATGAAGGCTATAATGCTAACTGGGATACTATAATGAAGGCTATAATGCTAACTGGGATACTGTAATGAAGGCTGTAATGCTAACTGGGATACTGTAATGAAGGCTGTAATGCTAATTGAGATACAGTAATGAAGGATATCTGAGGTAATGAGCCACATCACTAGAATTATTGGTCATACAGACCTGTGTGTGTGTGTGTGTGTGTGTGTGTGTGTGTGTGTGTGAGAGAGAAGGAGATTTCAAATGACTATAAACGAACACTGAGCACAGCTTCATGTGTGTATATATAGTTCTACAAAGACAGAGACGTGACTCTACACACAGTAGCTTGGACCCTCACAGTCAGGATGTATTACCCTTTACACAGTTGCTTATTCATGTGCCCACACACACACACACACACACACACGCACCTGGGATTGTATATTTTTTCCTGCTCACACAAAAGATAAATCGAAACAATAGAAAATAGCAGTTCTCCTGCTGGGTGTTATGTAAGGTCGTGAAACATCAATAATAACACACACACACACACACACACACACACACACACACACACACTGGTTATTGTTCAGCTGTACATGAGTCGTGAGAAAGATGTGTGTTTAGATTTTTCATTGGCTTCAAAAAGTGTGTTGTTTAAAAAGGCCACCGACTCCTATCTAGTCTTTATGATGAAGCATTACACATCATGCTCTAAATTAAGGAATCACTGACTCGAGGAGCTCTGACATGAATCAGCCATTTGTCTAATCATGAGTGTGATGTGTCGAGGCTGTTTCTGTTCTGAACACTCATGCTAGCTTAACATTACTCAGCAGAATGCGTAAGGCAGTTGCATGCTGTTTTCTACGCAGCTTTTTTTTTTCCATTTGTGAAGATGTGACTCCCCTGATCTGAGAAATAAAGCAGATTTATAAAACTCATCGGGACCTTTTTTGTCCATTAAAATGCATTAAATTATTCTTAAGTTTATTCTCTCCATTTCATAGCTTTTGCTTTAAATAGTGTCTGTTTACGTTGGAGTTTTCATTCCAATCAGATTTCAGCAGTCATGTTGTGTATAAAATAGTGATTTTTATATATATACTCCTACTCAAGTAAAAATACTATGATGTCAATGATATTTTACTTGTACGTGTAAAGTTGGCGTTCTATAAATCTACTCAAGTAAAAGTAAAAAGTGGCTCATTTCAAATTTACCCTTTTTATTTTAATTTTTTTTAAACTGCGTGGGGGGGGATTCTAGTGTAGTTCAAAAAGGACAAAAATCTCAAACTAATTGTTTTTACTTGAAGTGCAATAAGAAAAAATACATTAAATAAAATAAATAAAAAAACACTACGGTCTATGACTTGTAAATGTAATACTTAAAGAAAAAAAAAATTAAACATGCTTAAGTAAATGTAAACTTCCTTAATTTAAGAGCTACTTTAAATAGAAGTACCAAAAAACTACTGAATTACAATAAGTACATGTAATTTTGTTACTTTGAGGTTAAAGGTTTTCTCCTAAGGAAATGTATTGATTTGATATGAATTTTGTGAAGCCCATCATAATGCCAGGTAGAATTTGGCAGATGTCCCTGTAACTTTGCTACAGTTTTTTATTTTTTTTTTAGACTATTCGATCACTTTTATTGTGTCCAAATTGATCAGAATGATTGAACTCCCCAATCTGAACACTACTTGAGTACAGCTGAACACGCTTGGAGCAGCGCACTAACCACCCCTACACTGTATACATGACTTACGCTAACTTCACTTTTACGTGTTTTACTTTATATAGTGGAATAATGAAGCCTGGACTGAACGCCATACTGGGGGCCACAGGCAGCGGGAAATCCTCGTAAGTGTTTTCCTTTTTTTTTTTTTTTTTTTAACATTGTGTTAATCTGTGCGTAGTGTTACGGCCAGTCGGTTTGCTGTTTTGAGTTTTGTGTGTGTGTGTGTGTGTGTGTGTGTGTGTGCGTGCACATGAAGTTTTTTGGATGTGCTAGCGGCGAGGAAGGATCCCAAAGGACTGACTGGAGAGGTGCTGATAGATGGAGCACCACAGCCGCCCAACTTTAAATGTCTGTCTGGATATGTAGTACAGGTGGGTACATCTTTGTCTATTTGTCTGGTTTTCTCAGCCTCTTTCTTTCTGTGTCTCAGTGTCTGTCCATCAGTGTTTCTGTTTGTCTCTTTCCCATTTCTATGTGTCTGTTTGTCTTTCTCTCTTTTCTTTGTCTATCGGTCTGTCTTTCTTTTTCTGTGTCTCACTGAACATCAGTGTGTCTCTCTCTCTCTCTCTCTCTCTCTCTCTCTCTCTCTCTCTCTATTGTGCGCGCACACACACACACACACACACACGTAGTATCACATCCTCATAATGTTCCAGCACTCATCATCTTTCTTCCTTGTTTTTCACATTTGCTCCTCATTTACACAATTCCCAATCAAAATTGCTGAATGTTGTTTTGTTTCTCAGCGTTTATGTGTAAAGGGGAAGTTGTTGCGTCTCCAGTCATTAAATTATTTAAACGGAAAGTCTGAGCGGTGATCTCGCTCAGCCTTTTCATACGCACCATGACTAAACAAATTATGACTGTAAGACCGACCCGGCCATGCTAAAACGACGTTAGCCGGTTAGCTTTGCGCAGTACCGCTACGCTTTAGCGTTCGCTTCATGAATAATTAACCTTGTAACTAAAAGGTTGTTTATTGAGAGAAGCATCCTGAATGCTATGAGTATGCAGTAACAGGAAACTTTAAGACCAAAACCTGTTCCAGCAGTATGAAGATCTGCTTTTCATGGGTTGGAGTGGAAGATTCCCTGCTGTAGCGCTCTAGCCCTTTTAAACACCTTTGGGATGAATGTGACCTCTGACTGCACCCCAGACCCTCCTCACCTACAGTACATCAGTTCCTGACTTTACTACCACCCTTGTGGCTGAATGAATCTCGACAAATCTTCACGAACACATTCCAAAATCTAGTGGAACATCTTTGCAGGAGAGTGGAGGTTTTTTTAACAGCAATAGTGTACTAAATGTGGAATGGGATGTTCAGAAAGCATGGCCAGGTGTCACCAACATTTGTCCATATAGACGATATTTAATTTGATTATTATTGAACATATACTAATTGGAGGAGCTGTATGAGAGGTTGGACACTAAGGAAGGAGAAAAGGATTTGTACCGATTGGCCAGGCAGAGGGACCGAGCTGGAAAGGATGTACTGCAAGTTAGAGCAGTAAAGGATGGAGAGGGAAATGTGTTGACTAGTGAGGAGAGTGTGTTGAGAAGGTGGAGGGAGTATTTTGAGCAGCTGATGAATGAGGAAAATCAGAGAGAGAGAGAAGGTTGGATGATGTGGAGATGGTGAAGCAGGATGTAGATAAGATTAGTAAGGAGGAAGTGAGAGCAGCGATTAAGAGGATGAAGAGTGGAAAGTCGGTTGGACCAGATGACATACCGGTGGAAGCGTGGAGATGTTTAGGAGAGATGGCAGTGGGGTTTTTGACCAGATTGTTTAACAGGATTTTGGAAGGTGAGAAGAGGAATGGAGAAAGAGTGTGCTGGTACCGATCTTTAAGCATAAAGGAGATGTGCAGACCTGCAGTAACTACAGGGGTATTAAGTTGATCAGTCACACCATGAAGTTATGGGAAAGAGTAGTGGAAGCCAGGCTGAGAGAAGAGGTGACCATCTGTGAGCAACAGTATGGTTTCATGCCGAGGAAGAGCACCACAGATGCCATATTTGCTTTGAGAATGTTGATGGAGAAGTATAGAGAAGGACAGAAGGAATTGCATTGTGTATTTGTGGATTTAGAGAAGGCGACGACAGGGTGCCAAGAGAGGAGTTGTGGTACTGTATGAGGAAGTCAGGTGTGTCGGAGAAGTATGTAAGGGTGGTGCAGGACATGTATGAGTACAGTGTGACGGCAGTGAAGTGTGCAGTAGGTACGACAGACTGGTTTAGAGTGAAGGTTGGACTGCATCAAGGATCGGCCCTGAGCCCTTTCCTGTTTGCAGTGGTGATGGACAGGTTGACGGACGAGGTCAGACAGGAGTCTCCTGGACTATGATGTTTGCGGATGATATTGTGATTTGTTGTGAGAGTAGGGAGCAGGTTGAGAAGAGCCTGGAGAGGTGGAGATATGCACTGGAGAGAAGGGGAATGAAACTCAGTAGGAGTAAGACAGAGTACATGTGTGTGAATGAGAGGGAGGGCAGTGGAGTGGTGCGGTTGCAGGAGAAGAGCTTCAGAAGGTGGAGGAATTCAGGTACCTGGGTTCAACAGTGCAAAGTAATGGAGAGTGTGTTAGAAGTGAAGAAAAGAGTGCAGGCAGGGTGGAGTGGGTGGAGAAGAGTGACAGGAGTGATTTGTGATAGTAGGGTATCTGCAAAATTGAAAGGGAAAGTTTATAGGACTGTGGTGAGACCTGCGATGTTGTATGGTTTAGAGACAGTGGCATTGAGTAAAAGACAGGAGGTGGAGCTGGAGGTAGCAGAGCTAAAGATGTTGAGGTTTTCGTTGGGAGTGACGAGGATGGATAAGATTAGAAATGAGTTTATTAGAGGGACAGCGCATGTAGGATGTTTTGGTGACAAGGTGAGGGAGGCGAGATTGAGATGGTTTGGACATGTGCAGAGGAGGGACATAAATTATATTGGTAGAAGAATGCTGAGGATGGAGCCACCAGGTAGGAGGAAAAGAGGAAGGCCAAAAAGGAGGTTCATGGATGTGGTGAGGGAAGACATGCAGGTAGTTGGTGTAAAAGAGGCAGATGTAGAGGACAGGGTGGTGTGGAGACGGATGATCCGCTGTGGCGACCCCTAATGGGAGCAGCCGAAAGAAGAAGAAGAAGATATACTAATTGTCGAACACACACACACACCTTTTGATATGTGTGTGTTGTTCAGGACGATGTGGTGATGGGAACTCTGACCGTGAGAGAGAATCTACGCTTCTCGGCAGCTTTAAGGCTTCCGACATCTATCAGTCAGAAGGAGAAGGAGGAGAAAGTGCAGCGACTGATTGATGAGCTCGGGCTGACTAAAGTAGCTGACTCACGGGTAGGCGATTTCTCACACACACACACACACTAGCGCAAACGATTGCGCAACAGCCCCACCAACAGCCATAAGAAAATGACACAGAATGGTATGAAGAAATTATTCCAGAGAAATAATTGCTTTCCTTCAGACAGACCTGAGTTTAATGGGCAGGACTTTGATTGTCTCTGATTGGCTGTTTGACAAACAGGTGGGCACCCAACTGATTCGTGGAATTTCGGGAGGTGAGAGAAAGAGGACCAACATCGGCATGGAGCTCATCATCGATCCGTCTGTCCTTTTCTTGGATGAGCCAACGACCGGTCTGGATGCTAACACGGCTAACTCTGTACTATCCCTATTAAAGAGGTGTGTGTGTGTGTGTGTATAAAAACACACTCATGCTCTCACACACATGCACACAAGGGATTAGGGATGCAAATTGATGGAAAATCTCTGGTAAATTTCCAGAAACTTTTCTTGGGAACTTTCCAGTGGAATTTTGGAAATATTCCAATTTGGAAACTTCCAGGTATTTATAAGAAATTGGGGTAAATTTAAATAACCTGTATCATACATAAATATGATACAGATTATTTAAATTTACCCCAATTTCTTACAAATACCTGGAAGTAAAAGTTCCCAAGGAGAGTTTCTGGAAATTTACCAGAGATTTTTCATCCCTTTGCATCCCTTTGCATCCCTAATGTTTAGCACGTAGGGGGCGTGGCCTCAGTAGCCCTGCAGTAACTGCGCTGTGTGCATTAATGAATGTGCAGGATAGAAACTGGAATTGCATTCAATCTGGTTGTTTTAATTCCCAGTCAATTTCCATGGAAAGTTCCAGTGTTGAAAATTCCTGGAGATTGGCAACCCTAATGAACACACACGAACTGAGAGTATGTGGCTGTAGCGAGTTCCTCTCATTGTTCTCCGTGTTAACAGGATGTCTGCTCACGGCCGGACCATCATCCTGTCTATTCACCAGCCACGCTACTCCATTTACCGGCTGTTCGATTCCCTCACCCTGCTGGCGGCAGGAAGGCAGGTTTACCATGGGCCTGCTCAGAGTGCACTGCAGTACTTCAGTGACATCGGTGCGTCATCACACACACAACGGATCATCATATAAGAATATCTCCATAGTGCCTCTGATACACGTTATAGAATATAACTAGACTATGTGGTCAAGAAAAGTCAAGTCAGTGATGTAGGTGAGGTGAGAAGGCCTGTGGTGCTCTCAGGGTTCCAATTAATCCCAAAGATGTTTATTAGGGTTGAGGTCAGAGCTCTATAGCAGGAGATATTCCACACACCACCAAACCTTGCGTAACCTCAGGGCATGGTCCTGAAGACTCCTATGAAGGTTTGTGTCAATGCGTAAATTGTTTTTGCGTTTTTTCACAATTTTTAGCTCCAATGTTTTATCCAATAGAGGTTTTAAAATCAGGGTAGGCTTTTTTTCCTGCCATGCTAACAAGGATTGAACGAACTTAAGATAAGCATTTTTCTGTTCTGTTTTTTTTTTTTATTACAGTACTGTGAATGTTTTTGGGTCAATGTGTGACCTCAGTGAGCTGCACCTTCACAGATATGCTACAATGATAAGTTTAGAGAAAGAGTTTCAAGAGTGATTTGGGGTGTCACTGATTATGTGTATGCTTTAACCACGAACAGTGGGTTTTAATAGTAACGGTAAGGTGTCAGAAGCGTGTTAGAGCATGTTATTGTAACTTTTAATCAGTAGGTGGCAGTGGCATTTCGTTACCCAGCATTCGTGGTTCCATGTGCTAATTGCTGAGATTCTTCCTGTTTGGTGGCTTCATGGTCAGATTCATTGGTCCATTCCTGGCAAACCTTATGGAATATTCAGAATTGTTTTATATGTATTGTCCAGGTTGATGTGCTGGTGGTTTACACCAAATTTGGCACTGATCGGAATTTGAATGATTGAGTTTTCGCTTCAGCATAATTCAGGTAATTGTAGGAAAATGAGAATAGTGGATTTTATACAAAACCTGGTTCAGACAATGGTCAAGTGTGCACCTAGCCAGAAGACGAGGAAGAATACCAGTTGGGTGCCTACAAACATTTAGTACTTGACTCTTAATGAAAGGTACAACAAAAATGGATTTATAATTTTTATTTTAGTGTATTTTTACTAAATGAAGTACAATTTATAGGGTATAAAATGTCTCTTTTCCACAAAAATTCTCATGCAACAGAAAAATACAAGCAAAACAACGTAGGATTTCTCATTGTCTTTCAATTAATAATCTGAAAATTGATATGTATGTGAACTGTGAAAGATGAGGGGGTTCAAACTCCCACCTAGCATATCTATCAAAATAACAAAAAGATTTACCACACAATTCAACTGTGAATGATACAAATCTAAAGTGAAGCATATAAATTATACTGGGTATTAAATGGGTACTGGGGTTAAAAAGATTTCTGCTGTTAAGAACAAAAATGCGAATAGATTTGTTGTGTGTTTTAGGCTTCAGCTGTGAACCTCATAACAACCCCGCTGACTTCTTCCTGGATGTCATTAATGGAGATTATACTGCGCTGTCTCAAGACAAACTGGAGGATAATGCAGGTTTGTCGCACTCTATTTTTATAGACACGCACATCGAACGTTGAAATATGCTCGAATGTTTTTCTGTGTGTGCGCGGCAGAACCGGATCAGAAGCAGAGCGCACCGGACCGTCAGCCCATCGAGGACCGTCTGGTGCAGGAGTACAAGCAGTGGTCGCACTACAAGCAGACCAAAGACGAGCTGGAGGAGATCACTCAGGGCCGGAATTACGACAACCGGCCCAAATCCCGCACCGTCACCTACAGCACGTCTTTCGGCCACCAGTTCAAATGGGTGTTGAAGAGGACGTTCCGCAACCTGATGCTCAATCCACAGACCTCCTTCGCTCAGGTGAGTGGCTTTTTTATGCCTCGTCTATAAGATGATTAGCAGGTACACATGCGTGAAGGAGAGACTTCGAAGCGGTTAGTAACTGACCTCAACGTACATTCATGTTCGCTTTATTTTCCGCTTTATGGATGAAATGATTGAGACACTGGACATTTCCAGCCTTATGTGGTGATGAAGAACCACCAAACCCATTCATATGGGTTCTTACATACACTAAATGGACAAGTATTGGGACACCACATTTTCTTTTCCCCCAGCTATATGTGGTTCCTCTTCAAAATGTTACCAGAAAGCTGGAGGCACACAATTGTAGAGGACGTCTGAATTTTTAATCTAGGAGACCACGCTCATGTGCATCTGCAGGAAGATTTAGTTTACATGGGCTGGAGTGTAAGATCTTGAGTGCTCTGCTATAAAGCTCTGACTTCAACCATTATAAACACCTTTGTGATAAAATGGAACAGCACACCAGGCCTTCTCATGCTAGTGCAGGAGGTCTCAAAAGTTTGGGGTGCTGCCCACTAGTGGCGAATAAAGACACTACAGGTGTGGCGCAATGTACGGCAGGATTTATAGAAATTATGATTTTTTTTTTTTTTACTATATTAATCTTTATTAAACCTGCAGCACTCGGTTATGTTTTATGTGTTGGATGACCCATTTTTTCCTTGTTTTTTTTTTTCCCCTCCAGGTCGGCGTGACTCTTTTCTTAGCTCTGATCGTCGGCGCCATCTTTTTCAGCGTGCCAAACAATTCAAGTGGAATCCAGAACAGGTGAGGGGGAAAAAAAAGACCTGCCAACTGTTAGTTTAATTCACATATGAGAAAGTCTTTGGATTCTAAATACCAGATAAAAGAATGGCCAAAAGAATGAATGATTGATGGGTGTTTTGAGCTCTTCACTATTAAATGGTGACTGGGAAGCCCCGCCCACTTTCTCCTATTTTGCAGTAGTAGTCTGCATCATCTGTTTGAGCTCAGGTGATCGATTTCTGTGAGAAGAAATGGATTATATAATGGAGAGTGTGTATATAAAGATCTAGCGGATTGAGTACTGGATCTTCTTCAAGCACAAAACAAACACTACTTTTTTGGTTTGTTTATAGTGTTTAATTAAATTTTAGTGTATCTGACTGTGTGTGTGTGTGTGTGTGTGTGTGTGTATGTTTTGGTGGATCACAGAATGGGCGCCTTGTTCTTCATCACCACCAACCAGTGTTTCGGCTCGCTGTCCTCTGCTGAACTCTTCATCACAGAGCGCAAGCTCTTCCTGTGAGTGGAGAAAAAACCTGACACACTTCATTACATGAGTAGATGAAATCTAGGAGCAGTGTTTTGTGGAGAAGTGCCTGTAGAGTTGTCCTTCCACAGAGACCCAGTCGGAGTGATTTAGACTCGATGATAAATTATATGCTTTCCTGCACCGTAAAAAAAAATGACTTATGCCTTTCATTTATCTATTTGACAGTCAAACATTAAAAGCACTTTACAAATAAAATAGAATTAAAACTAATGGAGAATCATATATACTGTCTGGGACGCCTGACTTTTCCTGACCCGTTACTTAAACTAGGAGACCCAAATCTGTTCCAGCATGACCATGTGCCCCATGAAGATCTGCTGTACATGGGTTGGAGTGGAAGATATTAAGTGGTCTGCTATAGAGCTCTAACCTCAAGCCTATTAGAGCTTTAACTGCACCCCAGACCTCCTCCCCTCACCTACATCAGTACCTGACTTTACACTCATAAACCTGAAGGAGCAAACATCTCCACAATCTAATGCAACATTTTCCCAGAAGTGTGGAGGTTTATATCAACAGCAAATTGGGACTAAATGTGGACTGGGATGTTCGAAAAGCCAACACAAATCTAATAGTCAGGTGTCCACAAGCTTTTGTCCATATGTATTTCTGGACATTAGGAGTAAAACTGTTTCTTCTCCCACTTCCTGTACAGACACGAGTATGTTAGTGGTTATTACAGAGTGTCGGTGTACTTCCTGTGTAAGCTGCTCTCGGATATTCTCACCCTGCGCACAGTTCCAGCCATCATCTTCAGCTCGGTGGCCTACTGGATGATCGGTAACACACGCACACACACACACGTGAAAACACTGGCACTTGAATGAAATAAATCTTAATTAATCTTCGAGTAATTCCTAATCTTAAAGTCAGTGACTAAAAGAAAAAGATTGGCTTTGTTTATCTTAAAAACATATTCTGTTTATTATTTATAAAAAAGGAAAGGAGAAAAGATTCATGGCCAAATAGACAAATAGTTGATTCATGTGAGGTAAATATTTGTTTAATTGGTGCAAGTTATTTTTTTTGTACAAAAAAAAACACAAAAAAGAGACATTTGGCCTTAATTTTATTTTAAACTAAACAAAATGGCTATTTATGTCCTCGCTTTGTCTCACCAATGTTGCTACAGGCTTTACCCCCCCCTACAGGCTTCACACTGACATTACACTCTGTACAGGAATAAGACACTTTTCACATATATAAATATGAACTAATAAAAAGATACAATATCAATAAAATTGGTAAGTTGAATAAATATTTTATTTAAATATAAATAGTTTATCTATTACACAAGCATTGGTCCCGTTGTGGTCCCCCCCTCCTTGGAGAAGAAATCAATGTTTGAATCATCATTCCATTATTCCTGAAGTATACATTTTTTTTTAAAGTACAAAAGATCTTACAGTAGTTTCAGCTTTATAAAATATTTTGATATGAAGGTTTTCTGGTGTGTGTGTGTGTGTGTGTGTGTGTGTGCTCTTAAGAATTCAAGTTTCACAAGCTAATACATTTTTTACATTTTTTTTATTTATTAATTTTATTTTTAATTGTACTGGATTAGAGTTTAATTTTATATATTACATACTGAATTCTTTTGCCCCAATCACCAGGGTTCAAAGTGGATACAGGATCGTTTTTTTTCTTCATGTTCACTGTTGCCATGACCGCGTACACCGCGACATCCATGGTGATGGCCATTTCGGCCGATCAGAACGTGGTGGCCATCGCCAACATCTACATGACCATCAGCTTTGTGTTCATGATGGTACAAATTCACACACACACACCGCCTACTATCATTTCTCCTGCATGTAAACCCAGATTCAGTATCATTACTTATCAGACTTTTTGTTCGTGTTCAGATTTTCTCAGGCTTGTTGGTGAATTTGCCGAGCATTGCTGACTGGCTAAACTGGCTAAAATACTTCAGCATTCCCCGCTATGGCCTTACGGTAAGTTAGCACGCAGCTCTAACACTATTTTCATTAACATCAATGTACAGTGTGACACATTCAACTCATCCTTAGTAGCTGCCTGGTCAGGCCTGTGGTTGTTTTAATTAGTTTGGTTGCCAGGTGGTGCTATAAAGTCCACTTCACTAGCAAATACACTAGCTAGTGTTGGATCGATACCTTTTTTTTTTTTGGAGTAGCAATTCTTTTAGTAAAGACGTAATTTGGCTTCCTGGTATTTGAATTAGCATTTGAGCTTCACACCTAAATCTTTAATCTTTTTAAATAGTTTAATCCCAATATATTTCTCACAAAGTCATCTTTAGTTGCTGTAAGTCTTGGTCGGGAGAGTTTTATTTGTGTGTATGTATATAATGGATGGACGATGATGATGTGTGTTCAGGGTCTCCTGGTGAACGAGTTTGTTGGGCTGGAATTCTGTGACCCTCCAACAACTCTGCCTCCTCACTTCAATATCACTATAGGAACCAAGTAAGTAAAACTACTGGATTCATAAGTCTAATCATGTGTCTAATCTAAATTGGACAAAAGTTTGTGGACACCTGAGCATAAGATTGGTATAATTCATCCCACTCTACATTTTGCAGTCATAATAACCTCCAATCTTCTGGAAAGATGTTCCACTAGATTCTGTGGAGATTCATTCGGCCACAAGGGTGTTAGTAAAGTCAGGTACTGATGTGGGTTCTGTAGGGTTGAGGGCAGAGCTGTATAGCAGGAGATCTTCCACTCCAACCCATAATCCACAGACGTCCAGTATAATTGTGCACTTCCAATTTTGTGGGAACAGTTTGAAGAACTACTACATATGGCTGTAAAAGTCAGGTGTCCTAATACTTGTCAATATACTGTATGTTTATATTTTTCCTCAGGTAGCACAAAACATGCACATTTAGAAGGTTCTAGCACCTAAATTCGATTATATTAAATGCAGATGAAGTTTTGTTTCATTAAAGCAGAGTTCAGTGTAACACACCAGAACGAGTGCATTTTAGTGTTGAAATTGAGCACAATATTCCAATATCTTTCACATTTCTACTGTACAGTTCCAGCTGTACGACCGGAGAGAGATTTCTGACGGCGCAGGGCATTGACTATTCCACCTGGGGCATGTGGCAGAATATCGTGGCTCTGGGCTGCATGATCGTCATCTTCCTGAGTATCGCATACCTCAAACTGCGCTTAATTAAGAAATTCACATAGATGGATGCGCACACACATTTACACTGGGTTTCGAGTTGTTCAATGACTAAATGTTTCCTCCCTTTATTACATTTTGCGCTAATTATTATACTTCTCAAGCCCTGCTTCATGATTAGCTCCGCCCCCTCAATCCCACCTTCCTTTTCCTTAAAGCTTTCCCAAATTTCATCAACAGTAATATAAGCTACAGCATCTATTTATTTTTTTCTTAAAACATGCATTTATTCTCCAAAGCACTTGAACAGTATTTCTGCCTGGTTTATCCTCTACACAAAATCCTCCATTATAGTTTTTTGGGTTCCAATTATTATAAAAATAAGAAAAAGCATTTTTTTTTTTTATGCAGGAAAATAACTATGCAACATTTGCTGATTTGTACTCATTTTTATATATACACAAATGAGAGCATGATTGTTGTCCTGCACATAATTTTCATAAGTACATAGGAACAATTCACTTTTGTTCATGCAATTTATTTTTTTATTATTAAAAAAAATGTAATTCCAATTTGAAGCTGCTTCCAATAATTAAAGCACATTTTTCACAAGCTTAACTCTCGTGGAACAAAACTCGATCCCTGATTACTGACTGTATTATAGACACTTGTGTTGGGAATGAAAAGAAAAAAAACACCTCATTTTATATTAAGTGACTGTTGTAAAAAAAAATTAATAAAATAAATTTTTTTAATAATAAAACTTTTCTTCTGAAAATGTTTGAGTGCGCCTTCAGCCAATCAAAGTCCTTACAAAGTAGATAAATGATTTTAGCACATACAATCAACAAACGCACGATGTTTCGTAATGAAGTTTTAGGTAAAGTCCAGGTTTTATTACCGTTTTCCGAAACATACGAAAAAACAGACAAGTGACTAATCACATGAATTCATTTCTCACCAAAGTTTCTAAAGATGGAAAAAAAAAAAAGTCTAAAGTACCTGTTTTTTTTTTATTAAAAAACAATCTAAAACAATTTCTAAAGTTAGTAACAGTTAAGCTTTATACAGACTTACGAAATATTATAATATATATAAAAAAAACACAGATCATGATGTAGAACGGCTAGGAAGCTGTCAGGAGAGCTGAATCATCGCGAGATCGAAGTCAGTGTAAAAAATAACCCTGAGGACGAGCCGATGGAGAGAAAGGACTTGAGAAACAGTTTGATGCAGCACTGATGCAGTACAGCAAGACGAGGCGAATTCTGAGCTAAAAACTGAACGTAACTACGTTTAGTGATGGCGGTGTGGAAGTGAGCCGGTGCCGTACTGACCTGCAGCCGTACTGACGGGATGCTCCGTTACCGCTCCAAGTTTACAGAGAGAGAAACGGGACAAGAGTCCGACGCCGCAACTCCAAGAGAAGATTTCTGGCTCGTTTTATTTGTTTGTGGAGAAAACCTTGCCGGTTAGGAAAAACCGGGTGTCTCGCCACGTCTCCATCACGGCTTCAGTCAGGGTTCAGCGGCGTGGGTCCGGAGTCGGAGGGCAGATTGACGCGCTGCTCGTCCATGCGTTTGGCCTGCGAGCGCAAGATGAGGCTGAAGAAGTCTTCATCTGGGACCGTGGGTCCTCGCGTCGGGGGAGGCGGAGGAGCACACCTTTGATCGTCGAGCCGGGAACCCTGGGATAACGTCAAACCGCTTCAGTTAACACCGATAACATCAGGGACTTTATGAGGGTGTGAGTGACAGAAATACATTTACGTAGAGAATTAGTATTTTTGAAAGGGCTGCGTATCGATATACGTTGCGATACATTGCGATATTGCAAGCAAATCGATGTATTTCTTATTTTAAGAAATCTGTCATTAAGAACACACCACCGAAATAAACACACCACCGCATGTGTCTTTCTTAATTGTGGGAATCAATATTCTCCTACACCCAAGATTTTGTTCTGACCTGACACTTGATGAGTATGTCGAAGAAGTCGTCATCCGGCTCCTTGCTGTCAGCGCTGGCGATGAGCTGACTCAGCATGGCCTGGCTGTTGTTCTGGTCCAGCAGTAACCCCGGCAGTGCGCTCATGCTCGCCCGCTGCTCGTCCAGTCGCCGGTTTTGGGAGCTGGCCAACAGGTCCAGGAAGTGGCCGGGCTGAGCCGAAGCCGCCTCTTCGGATGTTGAAATAGCTACAAATGTAAGGACGAGGAAGATATATTAGGCCATATTGAGGAAAAAAAAGATTTAGCTGTAATTTGGTAGAGAAAGAATGGAAGTAGGAACAATGAGATGTTTTAACCCTTTAGGATTATATACCACCCAATTACAGTGCATTACATTTATACACTGTATGTACACACACACATCAGTGTGCTCATCCTATTACATCACACAGATCGTCAAGGCAAAGGGGAGGGGCTAACTCACGCTTTCTCACAGCTATGGGTGGGGTGTCACAAGGGGAAGGGGAGGAGCCACGGCTTAAGCCGCCACCCTGTAAGGAGCACCTCTGGTCGTCCATGCGGTTCCCCTGAAAGCGAGTAAGAAGGTCGAAAAAGCCTTCGTCTCCCAGAGTGTCCGGAGCGTACTGAAACGACAGGACAGGAAACAGATCAAAGATCCTTTTCACGTTTTTTGGATGAACAGAACGAATAAGAATATTGAATAAGGAACGCCCAGGTAAACTTATTATCACAGTGACGAGTGAAACGACAACTTCTGTATGAATGGAATAAATGAGGAAGTACCTTGGGATCCAGCTCGGGCAAACGAGAAGACAGGTTGGGGCTTTGCGGCGTTTCCATTGCACTAGCTCCATTGGCTTTCTGTTTCTTGCTCTTAAAACGATTGATGAAGAAGAGTTTGGATGACGTCTTGGCTATGGGGGAAGTTTTGGACTGCTTGGGGGAGACATCATCATCGCTCGCTGCTCCCTACAGAGACGGGAGTGTATAAAGTGGGGAAAAGACTAAAAATTAGAGGTTGACGGAGTCATTGGTTTTGCAAAAATCTATACAGGTAGTTTTTCCGGGTTGCTTTGTACAGTACGACAAGGGCCTCTAGAGGCGATTATTTATTTGAAGTGTTAATTTTTGTTTCAGTTTAAATGCATGTTTTTTCCCCAATTCATATTTATTTCATTTAGCACATTTTTAGAATTCAATATTTTTTTATAATAAAAAATTCAGTATTTTACATTGTTTTATATTTTATTTTTTTATCGAGTATCCATTTTAATAAACTATTGGTCGATAGTAGGATCCAACCTGGTAAAATCCGTCGACCGTCTACTGGACTGTGAGTGTGTGTGTGTGTGTGTGTGTGTGTGAGAGAGAGGGAAAGTACTTACAGGACTCTTGTCTTGATTAAGTTTCATAAGTTCCATGTTTTCCATGCTGTGTCTCCTTCCCGACCTGGGTTTCATTCCTGCAGAGTAATTATAAATAACTCGATGGTTAGATAAATATTGATCATTTTAAATGTCATAATTGTTGCTCTGTCTACACACAAACAAATGTGTCATCATGGTGATATCCTTGTTTGCTCATCTTAACACAGCTGATTGGTCAAATGCAAATAAAACAATCCTGAGTTTAGGTTACAGTGTGAGCTGAGCCTCCTTTGTCCTCCTCATGTCCATCTGGGGTTTCAATGGGTTCTCAGGTTTCCTATGCTGAATCCCCCCTCGGTGTGAAGTAATGGGTGCACGGTTTCTTGTAATGCGACCGTAACAGTCGACTGATTAATCGGGCTGATTTTTGGCATTTTAAAACTATCGGCCATCAGCCGATTGTGCTGCAAATTAGGCCAATTAATAATTGTTGTGGAGCACATGATGCCTCTCCTGGGAAGCAGATTTTGCCATTCCACCAGGACAACCCTGTGATGTCCCCCCTCACGTTTTGAAATGGACCTCCTGGTAACCCAAGAAAAGACTTAAGTCCCTATTTTTTGTTTTTGATCTAGCCTATATTTTTCATTGGTTAAATATGATGCTCATTCTGACCCTCTTTCAGGGTCAGATACAATTTTCAACTGATGCATGTAATTGGATAAACTGCAGCAAATTATTTTCAAGTTGTTGAGATACTATAGACTAGTGTTGCAGTATATACTCTTACTAGAATGGTATCGCGATACCCTACTTTTAAAAATGATACGATTCCTCATTTTATCACAGTCACCCCTATAATTCACGGATTTTCGGAACTCGGGATCCCCCGCTGTACAGGTATTTTAAGAGTGACAGCTGTAGTTCTGCGTGTTCGACAGTAGAGGGCAGGGTGTGGGCAGCGCGCTGCTTCTACAGCACAATGAGTGACTGTTTTTTCATGTTGATGAAACAAGAGGCATGTAACTTTAAATAATAAAAAATATTAAATACATAAATAAAAATATTCGATTTTTTTGTCAAAACAGTTGTACTATTTTAGTGTTTATTTATAAATAAAAACAAAGTTCCATTATTCAGTGACTTTTCCTGTTTTATTATTGATTTAGTATTAGTATCATGATATTTAATAAAGGTATTGTATCAATGTCAAAATGTTGGTATATTGACAACACTACTATGGACAGGTTTTTTGTTTTGTGTTACCTGTTTTACTGGTACTGTCCACCGGGCCGTCCATGTAGCTCGCAGCGTGGTTCTGTTTCAGACCCAACACCAGCTGCAGGTCTGAAACATTCATTCTGGCTGTCAGCTCTCCGCTCCGATCTCCAATCTAAACACACACACACACACACACACAAAACGAGAGCATACGTGTGATGCACAAGCAGATAACCCCATGCTGATAGTGTGTGTGTAGTCCTCAGTGGGACTCTAACACTGGAGTAAGGCATTTCCTGTACAAGCCGTTTCCTCTTATCTTCTATTATGACCAAGATTGGAATGACAAAACACACACACACTCACCTCGATGGAAATCTCCAGATGTTTCTCGGCATAGTGTACGGCCTGTTCGTGGTTTCCCAGAGCTGTGTGGGCGTTCCCTAAACTCCAGCACGCTCTCCCTTCTCCTATCCTACAAACACAGGAAGAAAAGGAAAAAGAGAAGAGAAAGTGAATGAACACAGCTGTGTGTGTGTGTGTGTGTGTGTGTGAGTCATCATTGGTTTAAATCCCAGCACCACTAGACTGCCACTGCTGGGCCCATGAGCAAGGCCCTTAACCCTCAATTGCTCAGCTGTACTCAGTTCTCTCTCAACTGAGAGAACAGTAAGATAAGGGTGTCTGCTAAATGCTATAAAGGTAGTGCGTACCTGTCTTTAAGGTCCTGAGCAATGATGAGGTGTTTAAGGTGGTAGTCGATGGCTCTCTCGTAGTCCTGGAGCAGGGTGTACGTGTTGCCCAAACTGTAACAGGCCTGAGCCTCTACCGCCCGGTCCCTCAGCTGCCGAGCCAGCTGTAGCGTGCGTCTGGGCGAATACAACGCGTATACACACAAGGTAAGTCAAATGGGATCGAGTCGACAAGCAACAGTAATGTTTTAAATCATCCAGAAATACCAGAGCGCTGAAAAACGAGGACGTGTTCACGGGTTTGTTCCAAACATACGTAATGCAAACCAATTTTTAGAATCTGCAATCGTATCGAATTCATTCTGATTGCGAAACATGGGTGCAGTACGTCCCCACAAAGCACTAATCAAAGCATAATGAACTTGCTTGTAGTTTTCAGCTGCCACCTCGAACTGGCCCAGGAAGATGTACGCGTTTCCCAGGTTACAGTAAGCCCTCCTCTCGGCAGCCCGGTCACCGAACTCCTTAGCGATGAGGAGACGCTGTGGATGCAAAAATAAATAAATAAACAAATAATTATAATAATAAAAAAAAAACGCGAACCTTGGTGGTTTTTATACACCGTTACATCGATTCTGTTACGACGTCGTTGATTCCTTCAGAGACGTACCTGTTCGTGAGCCAGCACCGCGTTCTCAAAGTTCCCCAGCAGGTACTGCGTGTTCCCCAGGTTGCCGAACGTCCGTCCTTGTGCTGCTCGATCGCCCAACTCTTTCACGATGCACAGGTTTGCTCTAGAAACACAGTGATACAGTGATACTGTAGAACAGATCGATTGGTTTGCAAGAACATGACCGTACACGTTATCGCGACTTTATATACAGCAGCGTGGTTGAATGCTCGATTCTGATTGGCCAGGTGTTTCTGACATAACCCTGAGGATGACTTGTACCTGGTATTACATTAGAGAGCGACTAATAGAGGATTTTACTGATACCGATAGGAAGGTTGGATTGTACTTGCCCATAACTGATATATCAACCCATACAATCAAAACACTACATGTATCAAGCCCTAGTACTAAACTTTATATCCAAAAAACATAATTTAACAATTAAAACAATGTAAATAACACGGAATCATGTGCTAAATAAAATAATAATTAGTGATTCGCCACTAGAGGCCGCTCTCCTAATGACAGCGAACCTTCTCAACCGCTCTAGTGAAGGACGCAACCCGGAAAAACTATCAGTATGAATTTTTACAGATACCCGATAGTTCCAGCAATCAACTACTGGTGCCGAATAATCGGCAAAACCGATAAATCGGCCGACCTCTAGTTTAAATGTATGTGCTTGGTCTAATACCTGTCATTGCTATAGTAACACTTTAATTGACATTGTGATGTTTTGTGGGCTTTTTTAGCTTTTATGGAAGGAGTCTCTAATGTCAGTGCATTAGAACTCTTTTGTGACATCTTCCGGCAGAACATTTGGATAACAACGCAATAACAGAACCTTGTTTCATGGACATCCCACATCAGATTTGTGCGAGATTCATTTAGATACAAGGGTGTTAGTAAAATCAGGTACTGATGTAGGTGAGGCGAGGAGGAATGGGTTGTGGAACCTTTCATCTCACAGGTGTGCAATTAGTTGGAGCTCTATAGCAGGAGATCTTCCACACAATTCCAACCCATATCTTCATGGAGCTGACTTTGTACACAGCAAATGGGGACTTAATGTGGAATGTTCAAAAAGCAAAACAATGTTCAGGGGGCCACAAGGTTTTGTACATATGGTGTATATTATTACAGAAAATGTAATGGATTTAAAACTTATCGTAAATCGCTGCTTTTTACGATTTATTTTTGGTATATTCTTGCCATTTTTTTTATTTCATGGCTATAGAACGGAAGTCATTTAGAAATCAGGCCATTCGTATAAAAGTGCTTTTTTAAGGGTTTAATTATGGATTAAGTTTCTTCACGCCAAGTCGTCACGTACCCGTACCATGTGTTTCGCATCATGACGCATGTAGAAAATATGTTGGGGGATTTATAGTGCGAGCAGTAAAAAGCTTACGGATAATTAGGAAGCAGTGCTGCGCTGCCAAATCGACACGCAGTTCAAAGGGCTGCTGTTTCGGGTTCGTGTGTGTATAAGTGTGCATAAGTGTGTAAGTGCCTGGATTAAAAGCTCACGTCTGTAATACAGTCCTGACTCCTCTTTAATTTAGCCCACAGTCACGACTTCCTCACGTGACATCGGCGGATCGGCAGAACGTTCCTGTCTGCTTTTGTGCATTTCCAAGAAACCGTGGGCGGTGTGATGTTCTGACTTTCTGTTCATTATTTCTCGTGACGGAGCGTCATCTAACGCCTCAACAAAGTGTCCCTGGCTAAATTATTTATTTATTTATTTTTATTATGCTTTTTATCCATTTATTGTTACATTTCAGTGTTGCGTAACAAGTTAGTTCCTGTATCACTATTGTTTGTGCAGCTGTAAACACACGCACACAAAAACACACATCAGCTACTACACATGCACACTATAACACACTTTATAGTGTGCAAAAACACACACACACCATAACATGCACACACCAGATAGTAGAAACACGTGTGCATCATAACATGCAAAACACACACATGCACACCATTGAGTGCACACACAAGGATGACCAAAGGCATACCCCACACACCTCAGCACAGCCCCATAACATACAGAATATATTATATATATATATATATATATATATATATATATATATATATATATATATATATATTAACACGCACATGCAGAAAAACATCACAGCATGCAAAACACACACTTTAGCAATGCATACAAACCAACACACAAGCATGATCAAAAGCTAACACACATCAGCACAGATACCATAACACACAACAGATAGTACAAACACACCACAACACATTCAATGTCGCACAGAAAGACAGACAAACAGTCAGTCTCATACACACACACACACTTACTCATAATACTCTGTTGCTTTCTTTAACGCGATACGCGCCTCCTCTGGAAACTCTCCAGGGTCCGTCCCACTCCAACATATGTTCTTCCCCTTGGCATGGTACACGTTCCCATAATTATACAGCGCCCGTGCCTGCCCCACCTATCAAACCACACACACACACACACACACACACACACACACACACACACACACACACATTTCAGAGGAAAGTAACCACTGTTGATGACATGGCTATAATGGATCGTCGCCTACCATGTGACTATATGACACTAAAATAGTCTTCAAACACACACACACACACACACACTTACTGTCTGGACTGAAAAAAGACCACGTCGGAAAAAACTCATTTACACACTTACTGTTGCCCGACTTGGGTCGAGCGGCACGTGCCGTACGATTGTACCGCGCCAAACATAAATATTCACTCCCTTGAACTTGATACAAGTCACACAAGCGGACTTTAAGTTCTAAACCCTGAATCTACGCAAAATACCTTCAATGTCTTCAAGAAACAAACAACAGCAAAAAAAAGATGTACAAGTTGTACATGTCCTCCAATTAGGGTGAACCTTTGTATACTATATATAAGTTCTGTGAAGCATGGTGGTGGTAGCTTCATGTTAGCACATGCTTGGAATAATAATACGGGCTTGTCAGCTCATTAGCTACAATCGCCTGAAATTATCAATTGGAATTGAAACCATTGCTTTAAACTGCACAGCTTCCACTCACACTTCACTAGAAGAACGTTCATCACCTTGTCATGGAGCATCCGAGAAATATCCAGGTGTTTCTGGCAACAAGTCGCCGCCTCGTCATACCGGCCCAGAACCTTCAGTGTGTTCCCGAGATTCCCGCTTGCTTTGGCCTCGCCCTGGTGATCTCCGATTGTTCTGAAAAGAAAAAAACAGACGTTCAATCGTTTGCAAATATAGAACTGTTGTCCATATAGTGCATGTTGTTTTTATCTTCTTCCAGCACCTCATGAAGGCCTCTGGTTTTCGAGCGAGATCTGGAGAACACTGCACTTTAAAGGCCTGATAAACAGGTCTGTTTGGTGGCTCTCCACAGAAGTCCTGAGGATCAAAATCTCGGCATGTTTGAGCATTTTTCCCCCTCATGAAAAACTTGATTTGAATCAGGACTCTGTAAATGCCAGGAGTTTCGCAGGAGATGGAATCAGACAGAGGTATCGTATGTATATTAAAAAAATGTTAGGAGAAGAATGTCACAGGCTGCGAGGTGTTAAATATATGATTAACTACATCTGATTGTTTTTTCCCCAAATGTGCTTTCGGGGGTGAAAAGTTAAGTAGGCAGGAAAGTTTTCTTTTCTCCGGAAAAGAAAACCGAACTGCATTTATTTTTAAAACACGATGTTTCGTTCCACTTCCTGTACTACATACGTACACGTCTCGTAATCATTTTAATCACAAGTCCCGTCAATCAACATTTGACAGAACACCACTAAACATCAATCCATCAGAGAGAATCAACCTTACATAAGAGCAGCTACCAAAAAAAAAAATTTTATTTTACGAAAATTCTATAATCGTTGCCATGGTAACATGTATAGTAAGTACATAAGTTCGTATTCATTAACTGATGGAATTAATATATTCATTTTTGTAAGAAAACCTTTATGGATGTTTTTCCACCACAAGAAAGTCTTCGTTGTGTAGATCGGATTGCAGTTTTCTCAGAAATAAAAATTGGAAGAAAAATAAAATCAATTTTATATTTTATGGACAAAAGTATTGGAACACCTGACTTTCCAATTATATGTGGTTCCTTCCTGATCTGTTAGCACAAACAGGGAGGCACACAATTGTATAGAATGTCTTTGGATGTGGTAACATTCAAAATATCACTTTTTCTCTAGAAGACCCGAACCTGACAAGGATCCTATGCACAAAACCAGCTCCATGAAGATATGCTTTCCATGGGTTGGAGTAGGTCTCCTGCGATAAAACTCAAACCCTACCAAACACCTTTGGGATGAATGTGTACACTGACTGCACCCCAGGCTTCCTCACTACACCTACATCAGTACCTCACTTTACCAACACCCTTGTGTCTGAATGAACATAAATCTCCACACTCCAAAATCTAGTGGAAAAGCATTTCAGCTTGACAAAGATTGGATTTGAAAAAAGAATTAAATGTACTTCGAAAACTAGAAAATGTTCACAGAGACTTGGCTGGTTTCTATTTTGTGAGGATTCATTTTGATGATATTAATTCTTTACTATAATTCTAATGCAAGTGAATTTAGTATGAAAAAATTCAACTATTACAAGTTTCAGTAAAATGAAAGATTATCAGTTGGGTCTCTGTTTCTAGAATCACCCAGAATCGATCGCATCTAAAAAAAAATGCAGAGAATGAAGTGTGATGCTGGTGCACGTGGCATGCGAAAGAACATTCCAGAAACTCACCGGGTAAGAGTGAGGTCATGGCGGTGGAATTCGAGCGCTTTGGTGTAGTCCTGGAGGTGGAAGTAGGCATTGCCCAGCTGGCTGTAGATGGCGCTGAGGATCTGCAGGTCCTCCGTCCCTACCTGGATGGCAGACTCGAAGAAGGAGACGCCTACACGGTAATCACCTGTCTTACACAGACGCTCTCCCTCCAGCGCCAGCTCCAGACACGAGGCCTCCATCCTGGAGACAAAGAGAAACAGAAAGGCGTAAGAGCAGAGATTAGAGAAAAGAATGGGCAGGGTTTAACGCCATTACTTTTGTGGCCTGATGCATTTATTTGCTTGATGGAAAAAATATTAAATGAAAAAAACAATATTGGTTGAAAATCAGATTTTCCTCATGGTGATAGTCATAAATCAGAAGGTGAACATTTCTATCACAAATACAAAATAAATAATCTTTCAGATACACACAAACAGGAAACCGAACACACTACCAGACACTCATCCAGGAAACTGGACACAGAACCAGGAAACCAAACAAACAACGATTCTGACCAAACAGCCAGACACACAACCAAAAGAAATTAACACAGCCAGACTCACAACCAGGAGATTGAACACACAGCCAAACACACAACCAGGAATTTGAAAATACAGCCAAACACACACAACCAGATAACTGAACACATTGCCTGATAAACAACTAGCAAATTGAACACAACCAAGAGACTCAACACAAAAACAGATAACTGAACACACAGCCAGGAGACTGAACACACAGCCAGACACACAATATACATATATATATATTATTGTGTGAGATATACACACACACACACAAATAAAGTATATGAAGGTCATGTTTCCATATTTGATGCCCTTTCAAATGCTTCACTAAACAATATAAGGAAGATAAAAATCATGTAGTGATGATCAATAATCCTAAAATCTTCACGTTCCACCATAATCCTTTAGAAGTAGAAATATCCTTTAGAAGAATGAGAGTTTGCCTTCCAGGAAACATCCAGAGCAAATACCGAAGATGTTCTGGTGGTGATGTTTTTCCCTTCTCTACATGTTCATTTATAGCCTTCTGCACAATTTCTTCCTAAATAAAACCTGCAACCGAAGGTCATTTAAGGTCTTGGCCTTGAAAACCTCCCCACAAACATTTAAATCCACGAAGAACCCAGACGGCATTCTATTGAAACAACCCTCCTCGTCGTCTCAACAATCTCCTACCCCTTCCTCCTTTTCCTCCTGTGGCGCCGCAACCATTCCTTCAGTGGCGATCTCTCTTGTTTTGCGGCTACGTTCTCTCCCTTGGCGGACTGGACCTGCCTGCCTCTGCGCAAGACGTGGCTGGAAATGCAGTGCCGCAGCTGTTTAGCGTTAATGCCCATTAGAGCAGGCTGAGGCTTCCTGAGATCCACTGTTCAGATCGTCCAAAGAGACTCCCTGCTTAATGTTAACTGCTTGAAGGTACAACGTGTCCCGCTGAGTGTTGGGTAAATACAGGTAACGTTAAGCCTGGCTATTAGAAAGTTTACTATCCGGCTCGAAGGATTAAATCTGGTGTACCCTGATCAGGAGATTGTACTCGCCCCAGTGCGTCAGTAAAAACACGGTACAGGATTCAGTACATTCAAACTTTCCTGTGTTTAGAATTCGATCGTGTGTGGTGCGATTCTTGCTGTCAGCTGCCAGCTGCTGTTCGATGGGTTGCACGATGTCGAATGTACAACAAAATACAACTGAAGGGGAAAGAGGAAATGCGTGTGTCCTTCAATCCACACCTACTGATGCCTGTCAAGTTCAATTAGGGTCCAAAGACTATAACTGTTTCTCTGTGCAGGTTTTTTTTTACATTGAGGAGCAAATGTTTATTAAATCTACTAAATGAATCCTATTGAGGAACCTTCTATGCTTCTCCTTACCTAAATGAGGTGTTGTCTTAGACTTCTGGACAAGAACTTCCCTTTTTGCATAAATGTATCTTCTTAATCACGCTGTAAGACATACTACACATCCTGTCATTAATATCGACAGTCAGCTACAAGGGTTCAGGACCACAGATTGCACAAACAGTTTTGCAATTAAGTGCCTATTATCGCACACCAACAATGGAAGTGTAATGAAAGGAGTCTGGTTCTTCTTAAGTTTCTTCCTCATGCCATCTCAGGGAGTTTTCCCTGCCACAGTCACCACTGGCTGACTCATTAGGAATAAAGAATTATAAGCGACAAACTTATAGGCAATAAACTTACACATTCTTTTATACAACCTTATAACCTATCTGTGTAAAGCTGCTTTAAAACGATGTCCATTGTAAAATGTTTGATTTTGGTTTTCTAGATAAATATTGCACGTTTCTATAGATGCAGACTGGGCCATGTTCAGGCGCAGCTCTGATGACGTCAACATGTTTACAAAAACGGTTGTGGGATTCACTGAAAAGCTACCGGATGACACGGTACAGAAAACCACCACCAGAACGTTTCCCAACCAGAAGCTGTAGGTGGATAAATCTATCCACGATGCTCCGAAATCCCGCTCCGCTGCCTACAACAGTTTCAACTCTAGGAGCCTGTGGCAGGGGCCGAGAACCATCACGGACTACAAAACATCATCCTCCAGAATGTGGAATGCGGACGCTTCTCTGGCAGCCAACCACGCTAACGGCACAAACAGCATGCACGCTGACAGAGGCAAACACGTTCACCATCTCGGAGCATGACGTGAAGAGGGCATTTAGGAGAGTTAATTCCAGGATCACAGGTCGGGTTCTGAAAGCCTAACCGAGATATTCAACCCTTCCCAGAAACAGTCAGTTATCCCCTCATGCTTGAAACAGTCCACCATTGTTCCTGTCCCAAAGAAACCCCAGCCCGCCTGCCTCAACGACTACCGCCCTGTAGCCCTGACCTCAGTAGTGATAAAGTTCTTTGAAAGACTGGACAGAGACTCCCACTCTGCATCACTACTGGATACTCTCCATTTTATGTACCGCCAGAACCGCCCTACTGAGGACGCCATTGCTCATCTTCTCCACACAACGATGAGCCACCTGGACAGCAGAAAACACCCAGCAACTAGTACTGGACTTCTCTCTCAAATTTGAATTTGTTAAGATCAGCCATCTTGAAGCACATTATGTGTGTGAGCACTGTCATACCGATCCACCAATAGGAGAATGGCTTTTTTTTTTCCGACCTCATCAAATGCCTTATATTGTTTATTGGATATTTGAAACTTGAAATTCCTGCTTGTGAAGGTAGGTAAAGTCAAATTATCTTGATAAAGCTACAAACAGGTTTATGAGAACATACTGTTACTACACGCGGCTCATCAGTTAGCAACATGATCCGTGTTAAATTCTTTCATCCCCTAAACCTGACGAAAAACAGGATTCTCCTGAAAGCCTCAAACTCCTGCCTCCTTTAAAAAAACAACACAGCGGTATTATGTCCTATTCACTGCTGTAATTACAAGGTTCTGACCTGGTAAGAACATCCGTCTTCATAAACGCTTGCTGGGAATTCAAATGAGGGGAAGCTTGAGTCAAAACACATGAATTTGTGAGTTGGGGTACTATTCGATTTTGATCAAAAGAAGTTCATTTTCCATGGATTGTGATGGATCAGTTATTTGTTTGCCCTTGTTGCTGAATGAAATCTCACAAGTCTGCACAAGCCCACACTAAAAATCTAGTGGAACATCTTCCCTGAAGAGTGGACGTTATTTCTATCAGCAAATGGGGACTCAATATGGAATGGGACATTCAAAAAGCACAAGTCTTTTGGTCCTCATAGTGTATATCCTGATACATACATGCCATCTAAATGATTTTATTTATTTTTGGTAACTGCGACTATTTATATATTACAGTCAGCAAATTTCGAGTCAAACCATCTTGGTATTTCTTTCTTCTCTTCTATTTTCTACTTGTTTTGTGTTTTGTTCCATGCAGCCATGCAGCAGCCCTGATGACTGTGTCACAGAGAAGACGACTTTACCGGGGCACTGGCCAGATTTCTGAGGCCAAGCTGAGCAAATCCACTTGTCTGCGGTAATTCCAGCTCTTTGCCCAAAGTGACCTCAGTGCCATTAAAAGAGCGACGCCCAGTTACAGAGCAAAGAAAGAAGATTTAACCTGTGTCTTTGCTTCATTTTCCCACATCCAGGAGAGTTACTAACAATGTTTTACTGATGTATATCCAAATTCTAAATGTGAGAATGTGAACGGTTCTATTGTCAAATCAGTTTATTACGATGTATTCATTTGAACATGAAAATGTGGATTTTAACCATTTATAGTTACTTCTAATGATAAAGAACATCCATAAAAAAAGCTTAAAATTAGAGAAGATTTACTGAAATTTTGAAATAAGAAAAATAACAAAAGTTTGTGGACACCCAAGCACAAGTTTTAGTATAAGCTTTCTAACTTCCCATTTCACATTTAATCCACTTGTGCTGTTCCCATTTAGTCCTCCACTCTTCTGAGATGATGTTCCACTATATTTTGGAGTGTGTTTGTGGAGATTCAAAGTCAGGTACTGATGTAGGGTGAGGAGGCCTGAGGAGCAGGAGGTTCCAATTCAAAAGTATTCAATAAGGTTAAGTTCAGAGCTCTATAGCAAGAGATCTTCCACTCCAAACACATATAAAGCACATTTTCATAGAGCTGGCTTTGTGAACAGGGGTATTGTCATGTTAGAATAGGTTTGAATCTCCTAGTGAAGGGAAAACGTCATGCTGCTACCACATCCAAAGACGTCCTATACAATTGCATGCCTTTATCTTTGAAGTAACAGTTTGGGAAAGAACCACATTTGGCTAAAAAAGTCAGATGATGGCTGGAAAGTCCCAAAACTTTTGTTCCTATAGTGTATATTTATCATTTGGATCAATTTAATCTTTGGCGCTTTAAGAATAATGTTTTTCCAAACCTAATTTATAAAAATGTCTCCATTCCCTCAGGAATTGTGCCAAATGTATTAAAGCTTTATAGAATTCAGTTATCTACCGGTGACTTTTGGGTTTCCTTTAACCTTTTCTGTTCTTGGTTGTTCTTCATTTCATTAAATTAAATTATTCATCTATTCACAGAAGAAGAAAAAAAGCTGTTACATGTTGTATAGAAACAAAGATATGAGGAGAAAAAAAAATCTAATGTATACAATGAGACAACCGAGTCTGATGAGCAATGGAATGAAGATCCAAAACCTGTCGTTTGGGCAGTGAAACACGGTGGAGTGACAGTTGCTGATCGTTAATAGCAGGAAGTGAATATGAAAGCATCTTTACTAACTTATTGGGTGGTGCTGAAATCATCACGGCTACAAAGTAAAAAACTAGGAAGCAGGAACTGAAATCTACCATGTTCTTCATCATATTTCATCCTCTCTTACGAGGAACCACAGCACCGAAGACGACCGGTGTGTAAGAGCCGTGCTATTAAAGTTTAAATACAGCCATGAAATATTGAGTGGTGGAGCTCTACGAGCAGATGTGGCTGAGGCAGCTATAATTCTCCCAAAACAGAAATGGATTGTGTTTCCAACCCTAAGTGTGTGTATCCAATTTTCTCCAAGTTTCAACAGGGTGTGTGTTTTGTACTTATGTTAGAACAAAGAGCACACAATTACTGATATGATGAACTTTTCTTTATTATGAACGTCAATAAAGTATAATAGAGTCTAATGAAGGAACAACTAATTAAAGCTGCAACAACATACTTTTATTTTGTCAAGGATGCGCCAAAATATTTATTGTAACTAATAATGGATAAAGAAAATATATATGAGCCATTCTTGAATAAATAAATAAAAATTCTGCTGTGATGCAAGAAAAAATAGAACAATGCGGGATGTCCTGTTATAAGAAAATAATGTTTAATTCACGTATTACCAATTATTATACTTTTACATTACTACATTCTTTACTTTTAGAGTCCTAAAAAGATTGGTGTTGAGCTCTCTAAAGGGGGTCCTAAAGACAGCCGGGTTCTACCATGGGTTCCCTACTAAAGCGACAAACCTTTCTCTTCTTCAGTCCAGAAGGATTGTTCAGTAACATCATCGAACAAGGGATGGCCCAAAAATTAAAGCCATGAATAGATCTGACACACACAAAAATGTGACCCTCTTTTAGTCTCTTTTGTGTCTCAAAACAAATCCAGACAGAAACCAACAAAAGGTTCCCCCCAGACAAAAACATACAAGTCAAGAAAGAAAAAAAAAACAAACAAAAAAAACAAGAAAACAAAAAAACAGCCACATCAAGCACTTCTCCTATTACAAAGACTCGCCTTCGACAATTACAGCCAAATTCCTACCTGGAACGGACGTAAAATGTTTGCTCCTCATCTTTCATTATGCTGTCCATTTAGAGACATAATAAAGACGCAAAGACAAACGAGAGATGAACAAACGAAGCAGACATCAGATGATAAACGAGTTTGAATAAGGCCGAGTGACAGACTGGAAGTGAGAAGAAGCACGGAAACATGAGAGGAGAGGAAAGTGTGTGTGTGTGTGTGTGTGTGTGTGTGTGTGTGAATGTATATGAAAGAGAAAGAAACACACACACACACACACACACACACATCATTGGCCAATATTTCACCTAGGAAAAAATTGCTCATATTTATAGTTATCCAGAAACGCAGGATTATTAGGGTTGCCATGTCTACAAAAATTACTCTACAGTTATTATTTGAGGTTGACGGTTAAAACATTTGCATACTGTACATGCTTCGTGCCTGTGATTTGCAAACCAACCTGGTGTTTAATTTTTAATGCAAACTGTAAAAATATATTATAATGTTTAAAACATTGTGGGCTGTGGTTCAGAGCTGGGCAAAGTGACAAATTAGTATCGATATCATAATTTGCATCACACTATTCATTTTTTTTTTCCCTTCAAATATTAGGAAGTATCGCAATACGTTTATTAAAATGAAAAACAAATGTCATTTCACAAAAAAATGTCCAAGTATTGAAATGCAAATGCATTTTTTTTTTTTTTTTTTAATGTAGTGATTTTTATGTAATTTTTTATTTTGATACCTTTTTTGGATTCCTTGAACCTCTGGGTGCATTTCTGTCCTCTTATTTTTCTCCCAACTCAAATCTGGCAACCCTGAAGCTGATTAAAATTTCCCTGAAATAGTGAGTTTAAATTAATTACATTGCTTTAGTGATGCAGGTACAGTCATGAGAACTATGAGGAAATCACCATAATAAGCACATTTCTGTGCTGAACAAGTACAAGAACGATGACTCATGAGTTGCAGGATCACAGTTTTACGCTACATGTGTTTGGATACCCCCCAGTGTTTAGATACCCCCGCCAGAGTTACTGTGCATTAAAAGATACCCAAGTAAAGAACCCCTCCGAGCTCATTAAAATAACCTTTAAATAACCTTAAGTCTCCATGCCAAGCTTTATAAACATCGAGACAAAACAGTGCAGCCTGACACTACTTCCCAGATGTTTTACAGATGTTCAAAATTAAAAGACTGGCCAGCGTTAGAAATGGAGTGTAATATATTGCTTGTTTTACTGCGTGTGCTGAAGAACACCAGATTGTGCGTACAATAGGAACGAAACGCTTGTTGTAATTTGCAATCAACGATGCCAAGCAGAGCTACTCTTCCAAGCCCAATGTCTCCAGAACTGTTTTATTCCTCGTATACAGCACAACACAACAAACTATTACTTACTGTCGTACGTATTATCTGTTTATCATTACACCAAATGCTGTGCAAGTTCCTTGTTTCCATGTATGATAAAGCTAAACATGCAAACGCTCGGTCTGTCAGATGAAATGCACACAAAACGATACATCAAGATGTATTTGGTGCCAGTGAATAAAAGAGACACGGGTAATAATAACCTAACCAGTTATCCAAGTCTATTTCAGAAATACAAACCTACACCCTGGTCTCAAACCAAATCCAGTTCCTCTTGAATGTCATGCCAATGATTGTTAGGCCTGTCCCAGATTATCCCTGCTGTTGTACATAACTATTTCCTGAATAATTACTTCATGTAGCTTAAAGATGCTATCTGAACTATGTATATGAAGACAAAAGTTGGGTGCACGCTATGGTTTTCTGAAAATGTTACCGTTTGGTCGTGAACCAATTTAGCGTCACTGGAGTAAGACAGCTAAAGACAATTTTCTTGAAATATACTTGTTCTTTGTTATTTACATTTCAGTAAGTGGTCCTATGAAGCGTGTTACCAAAATGAATGTGGTATAGGATAATGCTAAACTCGTACATAAACAAAGTTATGCGAGTGGGAGTCTCAACATTAATCCGAATCCAAAAATGGCTCATCCACAATGAAACGTCTGAACAAAATGCCATCACAGTTTCGATTTAATGTGGACATCATCCAGATCTTCTGTTCAAACCCCTTTTCATGCTTTTAGTACTTTTGTTAGTCATGAAATGTACGTGTTTTTTATCGAACGTGGGCAAGAATTCACTATTCTTACTCTTACACTTAGTTAAATTTAGTTTTAAAACATCAGGTGAGATGAACTTACATTTGTAGCTATTATTTTTAAGTTTTAGTTAGAAATTTGTACAAGTTGTTTGTAGTTCAAGTTGTATATCCAAGAACCTACTTATAAAATGTTAAAACTTGGCTGGTTTCACACATTTTACACATATAAATTCTGAATTTGAATATTTTTCACCCCTCAATTTTATTTAAATAAAATGTAATGATATCATAATGAGTAATAGGAAACTGAACAAGAGAACATACAGTACAGCATTAGTCACGACTCCAAATTCAGGTTTGTCATGTTTTTTGTGTGGTATTTTATTACTATGAAACTTATTTTCACGTCATAACAGGTGAAAAAAAAGTTTTATTTGAGAGGAAAAATATGCTAAATTGGTGGAAAACAACTGGTGAACTACAAGATGAAGCCTGTGAAGTACAGCCGCGTTGAAACCGATGCGTTTCGGTATAAACAATACACATAATACAGTTTTATTTTGGGGTAAATTTTCATAAAATATCGAAACCGAAACTAAATATAAATCGATTTAAAGGTTTCATAAACGCGCGCGTTAGAGACTGAGGGAGAGAGAGGCTTGGGCTCGACGCGCGCGCGGTGAGCTTTAATGCGACGGTTGGCCGAAGGAGATTCAAACGTAACGCACGCGAGCGTTTCAGATGTAACGCACGCGACGGTGTTACCTTTTTTAAAGTTCGTGAATGACGAGGCGCCAAACCGCCACCATGTCCCACAGCTCCACCGCGAAACTCCGCAACAACTCGCTCAAACGCGGTTCCACTTCTCCGCCATGTTTCCTCAGAAAGTTTGCTCCATTCTTCTCGTTTCGAGTAGGAAAAAAAACCCCAGTCCGTGTCAGCAGGCAGTAAGAGCCGGAGAAGGAGTTTATTCCGGGCCACTCCCCTCCACAGGACGCAAAACAAAGCCAGCTTTCTCCTCAGACCTGGGGCTGTGTCCCAAACCGCAATACAGTACATACTTCACTAGTTTTTTCCTCAGTTGCCTTGTTTCTCAGATCAGAAATTAAGTTCCCAAAACTACTTGCTCAACCTCCACATGAAAAAAGAGTATCATAAAAGCAATTTCTCCTTTGAACAAATTGTAATTGCTTTGGTATGTTAATTCGATTGATTGTGTACAATTGTCTGCTGTTTCCCCAAACTATCAACTGTGTCAAGTCCATCAAAATATATTACATTTGTTTCTCAGCTCAGAAATTAAATTCTTAAAACTACTTCCAAGTCATGTCGTCACTTGTGCACATCTTAAAAACTATTTCTCCTTTCTTTGATCGAGTTGCGAACGCTTCGTACAATTATTATTATGTACAAGTGTCTGGTGTTTCCTACAATATCGATTGTTTATGTCATGCTGAACAAAATACTGGTTTCACATGAATAGTTTTAACCCCCAAAACACTTCCACAACAATTCATTGCATAAGTTCAATTCATTTTTATTTGTTTAGCGCTTTTAACAATGAACATCGTCTCAAAGCAGCTTTACACAGATAATGTGGAGATAAAAAATGAATATGTTCCTAATAAGTGTAAGTTTGTCCCTGATGAGTGAGTCGGTGGCGACTGTGGTGAAGAAAAAACTCCCCGAGATGGCATTAGGAAGAAACCTTGAGAGGAACCATCCTCATCTGGGTTGCACCGAATATCCATTTATTGCAGATATACGATGTTGCGGGGTGCAGTGATTGTGATCAGAAGCTGTTGACATTAACTACAGTCCAATCCATCCTCAAGGCTCATGTTCTTACTCCGGAATTTCATGGAACCACCCAAGGCGTTGATGAGAAACCGTCCCAAGCTGGACAGAGTGGCCTCCAATCCAAGAGAACACCATCCAGAGGCAGACTGGGACGAAGTGGAAAGATCCATGGAGGGAAGAGGGGCAGGAACATTGGTCACTTAATGAAAGTCATTTAATGCAAAATATTTAAACCAGTTTTTAGAATTTGCCACATTTCAATTTCTATTAAATTTGTTCAATTTTCTGGAATTGTGCACGAATCTTAAATTTTATTAATGAAGGCGAGTGAACAGCATGAGATCAACCAGTAATCAACAGTTCTCTAAAACAATATCGTGAATATCGTGAACCTTCAATTGGCGGCAGACAGAACAAAACACAGAATTACGATTTCTGAAAATGGATAAACAAACAAACACCAATAGAGTACAGTAAAAGTGTGAACCTGTCCAGTCTCTTGCAATCAATATAAACCAAAAAAAGCAATCAAATCAATGAATTTGTGAAATTCACAGACGTCATACAGATGAAAATCAACTTTGTGCATTTTTAATCATTGTAACCCAAACTGTAGTTTCTATCAATACATCCTGAAACTGTGCAGCGTCATACTGACAACATGACTAAACATTTTGACTCGTTTGTGAACGTTGACACAAGGACGTGTCATTCTGATGCCAATGAGATCTTAATTGGCACAAATATTTACTTTTGTGGAAGAAATCCAATGTGCTGTGCTGTTTGTACAAATTGTTTTAAAGAAAATGTACTTACTGAAAGTATTAAGGATGATTAGAGAAATGCTCCAAAGCAAATAAGAAAAACTGTATACTGGTTCTCACTGGAGTCACTGAATGGTTAAACCATTTGTCATCATTTGTCAAGTTTATCTTCTTTTTTTCTTCTGTAAACGTGTCTTGAATTGATTCATTGTGCAGATGAATCTTGAAGGTCACTAATGAATGTCACATTTTGATAATCTTGTTTGTGAACAATGATAAAAGGACGTGACATTCTGATGCCCATGAGATGATCATTGACAAAAATATTTACTTTTGAGAGATGAGCTGAGGATTAAGAGAAAAGTACAGGTTTTTGTAAGTAATTCATTACGTGTTGCTGTTTATACAAATTGTTTTAAAGAAATGCACTTACTGGTTTGTAAATATTAAAAATGATTCATGAAAATGCTCCAAAGCAACTGAGAAAAACTGAAAAAAAATGTAAACATGCAACAAACCAAGACAAGAAGACATCAAGCTGGTACTGATTTTCCACAAGGTTTCCAAATGGCATTTCCATTTTTTCCTCTTTTCTTAGATAGATAGATAGATAGATAGATAGATAGATAGATAGATAGATAGATAGATAGATAGATAGATGAAAAATGAAGAAACAGTTCTGACACAAATCTAAATAACTAACCTATCTATAATAATCTTTTTTATTACATTACACTTTTTTATTCTATTATTTTACTCTTATCCTTTCCATTCTACATGCAATTTTATAATCATGACCCAGTCATTAAAACGTTTCACTGCATGTCATACTGTGCACAGTTCTTCAAATGTAAGCAAATAATAATAAAATTAAATTAAATAAACATTAAAAAAACATTTAAAACTTAAAATCTTAAAATGAGAAACTTTCCAGTGTAGATATTTGTGCCAAAAGTGATCCTAAAATAATAAAATGAAGGGATTGAAAGGTCAGGAGTGCAAATCCCAATACCACCATCCTGTCATTACTGGGCCCCTGGGTGAGTCTCTCAACCCTGTGTAGTTGTCTAAAAAATAGATCACTTGAAAAGGTTGTCTGCCATTCAAAAGACAGTCTTCATGACTGATGAGTTTTACTTATTTGTATTATTTTCCATATTATTAAGAGAAAACAGAGAGACTAGTAAGAATTCCGTTGTATACAGTATCTGCTGAAATGTTATCAGGAACTATAATAATTACAGAATTTTTTTTTTTTTTTTTATATTCCACAACAGAACAACTGACTGGTATTAATATGACAATTAAATGTAATAATTGGCAAACTGCTCTGTTACAAGAAAAATTCATGATGTTATAGGAAAGTAATCCACTTTGGGGTGAAAACATCACCAGAGCATAAATGATTGATGACTTTCCAATAAGAGCAGCCCTCGTTGTTTTATTCTTTACTTATATCACACAGACAGTCAGTAGTATTACAAAGTTTTTTTTAATTGAAAAGAAAAGAACATTTTCTAAAAAAAAACCCTCCACTTTTGCCTTTTTTCATTGGTGCCCCACTAGAGGGCGCTGCATGATTGCCACATTTTCGTTTTTAAATCATTTAATTGTTTTAATTTACATACAAATCAATTGTTTAAAAAACACAACCAGACTCAGTGAAATATAAGGAAATATTTTTACACAGAGAGAAAAGTTGCATCATAGAAATTTACACTTTAATTTCTTTTTTTTACACCTGTGTTTATCAGGCAGTAAATATCAATAATACATAAACAAACTATAAACACAAAAGAAGACCAAAAATGGCATGCTTTACTTCATTATTCTGTATGAATATATTTAAAACGAGGATAAAAGTGGAGGATAAAAAGCAACATCATATCAGGGCACAGAATGACAACAAACCATTTTTTTCTGATTTCATTTCCTTTTCTGTAAAAAAAGAGAACGTTTCTAACGGGAAAACGTTAGCAGCCTTTTAGTATAAAAGCATGGACACAAAAAGGACAACTAGACAGACAAATGGCACATTTAAAAATAATCCATATTTAAGGATTAACTCCAGATTTTAAAACAAATTTGGTCACCTATTAATGGGATTTACATTTTAGTAGTTATGATTAAATCGTTGGTGGAAGAACGAAATTTGTGTCGTATCATTTGGAAATTACAAAATTGCCAAAATGCTCTATTATTACTAGCGTCTACTTCAAAAATTGTCTAAGTCTCATCATAATGCTTTAAAACACAATGTCAAGGTGTTTCCTACATCTTTACAGTTGGAAAGCCACTCAGGGCACGTCCTAATCTGTATTTAAAGCAAAAAGCCACCATGTTTGGCCTTCAAAACATCTAAATGTGTTCCTTTAAGAGCAGAGCGGTATTTTGGGAATAGCCTGCAACTGCATTCCTCCGGTATTACAGCGTGTGTGTAAGACCGAGGAATATGTCTTTATTATTTTCTGATGCTCATTTCTAAGTTTCTTTGACTAACCCATAACGCTGTTGCCAAGAAAATAAAAAAGCATAAGTTTTGGAAACCTGTCTGTGCTTATATGATTTCTGTTGCAATTGGAGCAACCAGACTCCTTCACCCAGACTCAACGCGTTACAACGGCTTGTATCTAAACAGTAGCCAACCAAGAAAGTCATTGTTCACTGTCTTCCTCCTTCCTTTCATAACTATTTCTCTCGGGAGTTTATCTTTTGGCATCGTCGTGCCTTTAAAAAAAGGTGTTTTTTCTCCCGATGCCGTGCAGCTCAGAACACAGGTGAGGTGCGTTTTTTCGTTTCCGTTCGGAAATTTCATTGGCCTAATGTTATGGGGTTCAGTTTTTTGGCTTGAAGTTTGTGAAATCGGGAAAAATTTTTTATAAATTACCCGCTTCGTTGTTTAAACCGCGGGGTTCAAAACGTGGGAAAAAAGTAGCGGCTTATAGTCCAGAAAATACGGTATACTATTACTCTAAAGAATTTCTGTCAATCTGGTTCATTTCAGGCCAAAACTTCGCTCGGCTCGGCCCTGTGTTTTATTCATAAATCCCTCAAAAACTCATGAAGGATGTTTTAGACAAGCTTTCTGAGATGTTCAATGGAATTTCACATGACAGACAAAAATCAATATCAACCAGCACTCCAAATAAAAAGATGGAGCGAATATTTTTAAGAGTGAGAAACGTGCAGAACGAAATGCTAACATCCAGGATTGAAGATTAGAACTCGGCTAGCATTCATGTGCCGTGATTTGAACCACATCTCACATATATACACATGTATTTATATAAAAAAGAGTAAGCGTGGGAAAAATCAACACGTTTTGAGCTCGGAAACAAGCAATAGCTATTCACGTTTTCGAAAAATATTGTTTTTCAACAAGGCAATGCCACATGCGTTTATTTTTTCCTCTCTTGAATTCTGCTCCAACAGCTTTGCTTCACAGCTCCTGGACTGAAAGCGAGTCCCATGTGAAGCCCGGATCACTACAGCGAAGCGATCGTTTGATAACAGGAGCAGTATTGCTGGCTTGCTGTGGGCAAAAGAAATGCTAAATGAGTAAAATAGAAAAACCCCAGAGTCTCTTGTGCGTCAAACGTAGACACCGAATCAAAATGGTGTATCCATCTGACTGCCTTTGGCTCCAGCGATAACGACTCCATAACTGCTCTCCTGCCAGTGCATCCAAATCAGTCGTACCTCTTTCTGGACCTGAGAGACCCACACATATGTTCACATACATATTTACACGGGGAAAACCTCTTTTGAATACAGACACAGTTTCATTATATATATATATAATATGCAATATTATGTGTAACAACAAATTGCTAGTCTATAAATGTCAGACCAGACCAGTCTCCCAGGATACCAGATTATCACACACACACACACACACACACACACACACACACACACACACACACACACACTATTAGGATATACTAATAATAAACTCCACCACAAAAAAATATCTAATCACTAAACGTTTGTTTTACTGCTGTGCCAAGTCTCATATCAAGCACTAAAATCGGCCATGACACACACATCCGGCAAATAAAACGGTCCGAGTGGAAACATAGCAAAAGTTCAGTTTGGTTCCGTTCCGTTTAAAACACCATAATTACTTTAAAACATTTACAAGAAGATTTTGTCTTTATGCTCTATGTTGAGTTTGGTTTCACTAATAATAAACATACATTTGCATAAAGCGTTCATATGCTGATTAGAGTATTAAAAACTTTAAGGTAGATTTAGAACAGATAAATACGTGTGATTAAGTTGCTGAGAAAACACTCACCTCTTGATTGAGGAAACAGTACAGAATTGCTACCATGAGGCCCTTAATAAAAAAAACAGTGACAAATAAACATTGTAAAGACATTTAATACACAATATGTAAATATTGCCTTTTACTTAAAAAATAAATTAATTAATTAATTAAAAATTAAAAAAATCAATTTTCTCAAAGTAAACGTGTCAAATATGCAAAGATCTCAAATCAATAATCCACAGACATTTGCACCACTTTAACCGTTTAGCAGAAACTCTCTATTGGACATAATAGAGTAATTATACTCTATAAACGCCTTTCATTTGTGAAATTATGTAATTACCCGAAGACCTTCATTGCTAGGAAATATTCCCCCAAGAAAGAGCAATTCATAAAAATATGTATTGTGTATGGGCAAATATTTGTGGACACCAATGTGGACGACCTTGTGTTCCTTTTTGGACATGCCTTTCCACATTTGGTCCCCATTTGCTGTTAAACCTCCATTCTTCTGGAAAGATGTTTCACTGGATTCTAAAGAGTGGTCATGGAGATTTGTGTGAGATTTTAGTAAAGTCAGGTCAACTGTAAACTTCGAGAATCCTTTGAAACGTGACAACAGGGACATTTAATAAAATATTCGTCCTGCTGAACTTTCAATCCGCTTCAGTAAATAAAATGATCTTCCCGCCGTCTTACTGCTTCCAAATCAATAAATCACACAGTCGTTCCCGTCTGAGTCGCGTCTGAGTCGCGTCTGAGTCGCATCTGCACAAATCTTAAACTCCTCTCTGCCGTTTGATGACTGCTTTCTCTCTCTCTTATTTTCGCTCATGAACGGAAATTCATATTTAGTTTGCACTTATTCGTATATTGAACACTAATCATCATTATCATAATTATATGTGGTAAAAGTGGCATCGGATCTGAATTTCCAGCTTAAACAAAAAGATGAAAAGAAAAATCTTCGGGCCTTGTTTTCATCACATTTCATGTTGTGAATTAACGTCCTATTATATGCTATTATTGAAAATTAAACTGGCTTCAGACTGTCAGATTCGTGTTCTATAAATCAGACTTTCGAGTGCAACTGCTGCATAAAGAGTAATAAGCAAAAATGAACTATGATTGCAGTCTGTAAAATTAAGCTGTTTTAGAGTTTTAACATTTGTTTCTTTTCCATATATATGTACATTCCTTGTACATTCATCAGGCGGAAGAAAGTGCCGGAAACCGAAGTGCAAATAACAAAGGTTTTAATGAACAACAAATGGCAGAAAACGGCAAACCAAACATAAACTCCAGGTTAGACTAAACCTGGTGAACGCGATGAGGAGCGAGTTCGTAGAACTTAACAGTCCCGCAAACAATATTAATCCAAACCAGAACCGTAATGTCTGTAGCTTGGGTAGTCCGACAAGGTTCTTCAGCCGAAACTGTAGAACGGACAATGAGTTGGTGGGGGAACAGAGGTTATATAGGGTGGTGGTTGATGAGTGCCAGGTGCAGGTGGTTAGTAGGTAGGAGAGCTACTTGGAGTGATAGGTGGATTTGGTGAAGGTGTGGCTGGTGGATTCCTGACAACATTACAGCACAGTTAAATATCCGGAAGCTGGGGTCAGCCATGTTACAGCACCCCTGAATCACAAATGGTTAAGGGCCTTGCGCAAGTGCCCCAAGAGTGCCAGCTTTACAATACTTGGGCTTGAAACCCCTTGAATTTCTGATCAGTAACCCAGAGCCTTAACTACAGAGCTATCATTTCCTATATTTAGTGGTTCATCCTCAAATTGAACTAGAACCCTTGAACTAAGAGACCCAAACCTGTTCCAGCATAACAAAGACCCTATGCACAAAGCCAGCTTCATGAAGATCTGCTTCACATGGTTTTGCAATGGAAGCTCGCAACCCCACTGAACACCTTTGGAATGAATTGGAACGACCCACCCTCCAGCCCTCCTCACCTACACCCTTGTGGCTGAATGAATCTTCACAAGCACACTCCAAAATCTAGTGGAACATTTTCCCAGAACAGTGCAGGTCTTATAAGTCGCAAATGGGGACTAAATGTGGAATAGGATGCTCTAAAAGCATTATGAATCTTACGTCCAGGTGTGGATGGATTTAAAGTTAGTTTGTGTATAAATAAAATCTAAAATTGGACTAAAATCAAAAATTCACTGTACTGAATATAAACTATTATGGAGTGATGTGTTTTGTTCTGCTTGCATCCCGGTTGCTGCTTAGCAGGTTACACTAAGCCTTGCACTTTTTGCTACAAAGGTTTCTACACGCCACTGTGCTAAAACATCTAATAGGTTAAAGCCGCTGCATGCGCTGTCTGGCTTGTAGTAATTACCTGCTCGTTCTGAAATATTTCTCAGAAAAACAGCGCATTTTTTGCGGGTGGGTTTATTATTGCTCTCAGGGAGAATAAAGTGAGGAAACGGGCAGCCGTGGGAATTTAGAACGGTGGCACGTTGTAGCAGGGACGCGGTGCACTTCAAGCTCAGGGTGAGAAAATGTGTTATACACTCGTCTGAGTCTTTTAATAAAAGGCCCGAACACTGAATTCAACATGTTAACATCAAACATGTTCTTTGAGTAAGAACATGTTAAAACTCTGTGGCAACTTGGTGCTTATTGATTTGGAGAAACTTCACAGGTTTATGTGAATAATGAAATGATGCAGTGCTGTTGTGAGTCCAAATTAAATATAAATATATATACACACGCATGTAGTTTTATAAGACATATGCATGTTCTTTTTGTTTCTATGCAACAAACGATGTAATTTAACCAAACAAACATCTATTAACGTCCAGATGTTCCACACTCTCCGCATCCGGACAGTTTGTTTCTCCAAACTTCTTCTTCTTCTTTTGGCTTCTCCCATTAGGGGGCGCCACAGCGGATCATCCGTCTCCATACCCCCCCTGTCCTCTACATCTGCCTTTTTCACCCCAACCACCTGCATGTCTTCCCTCACCACATTCATAAACCTCCTCCTTGGTCTTCCTCTTTTCCTCCTTCCAGGTGTCTCCATCCTCAGCATTCTCTTACTGATATAACCCATGTCCCTCCTCTGCACATGTCCAAACCATCTCAATCGAGCTTCCCTCACCAAACATTTAGCTGAAATACTTTGCCTCTGATAATATTCCATGATGGATATCACTCCAGACGACGAGTTTACAGAGCTCCGTATGCTTCCGCAGTCCAGACGGAATGGTAGCCAAGTTGGTTCTGTATTGCTCTTACTTTTTGGAATAAGTCTCGCAAAAAACCTCAAACTATTGATCTTCCAGCTCTAAGATGGACAGTGGGGGTGAGGCAGTCTGCTAACATCTTCTCTCCTGTTTACCGTCTTACACGAGTTCTTCTATTTAGTCCAGAAGTGTCACAGAGTCCACAGAACTTCCACCATCGAGTTCTTGTGTGTTTTTGTGTTTTATGATACCTAATTTCTTGCATATAAAAAAGGCAAAAAGGCTTTGTCTCAAAACCATTGGTGTGTCCAAACGTTTTATAGGAACGTGACTTACAATCGTGCCATTGTACGATAATGTAAAGGTGTAAAGGTGAAGTGATAGTGTGTATGATGAGTACCTGAAATGAGCCGAGGCACAGCTCTAAACACAGACGCAGGCCGATGTTAGTGTAGTCCGGCATGAAGTTAAACACCACGTAATGGGTCCCAAACAGGGGGATGAGGAGCAGCGTGGACTTCGTCAATCGTCTGGGGAAGAGAGAGAAAAGGTATTAAAAAATAGGCAGAATAACGTCTGAACATATGCAAATGGCAAAAGTTCGCAAAACTGACATGTTGAAACCTTGATGGGAATTGAACGTCCTGTGAAATCTGATCGTCCGAGATTGAAGGACGGCACGGGAGACTAACGGCAGCTCCTTTTTCTCAATTTTGCTCTATATTTAAAAGGGCAGCACGTCTCAAACCGAACAAGTTGTCGCTGGTGACATTTGAGCGGTCGGCCGACATTATGCATTAACCCTTTATTTTACTTATTCTTGCAAAACATTAATAAAACATTATTCTTGTAATTCTCAAATCTGATTGGTCCAGAAGTTAATTATCTTGGTACAAGTGTCTTGTGTGGAGCGAACTCTCCATATAATATAAGAAGTCAACTTCAAACATTTATTTATTTATTTTTTATGTAATATTTACTTCACATTTACGGAGGGAAGTCTCCGGGTTGTCAGCCCTTTGCAACAGTCAATAGGTTTTCCAACATGGGAAAGTCTTCGACATTGTTTTGTTTACTTCAAGAATGAGAAAACTAAATATAACACTACGGCAATGATTGTTTCTTGCTACTGTGGTGTAAGAAGAATGAAACACTCCGACCACTCTGGCATTATATTTCTTACAATATACACAAACGTTTGTGGACACCTGACTACAAGATTGGTATGTGCTGCTTTCTGAGCATCCTATTCCACAATTTGCTGTTATAACATCCTCCAAAGTTCTGGAAAGATAGTTCACACTTGGAGTGTGTACTTGTGAGGCTTGTGTTAGTAAAGTCAGGTGAGAAGGTGAGGAGGCCTGGGCTGCAGTCAGCATTCACATTCATCCCAAATGTGTTCAATAGGGTTTAAGATCTATAGCAGATCTTTCACTCCAACCCATGGTCAAGCATATCTTCATGGAGCTGGATTTTCTTTTAAAAAGAAAATCTACGGCAATCGCAGTCCAGAGACGTCCTATATAAGTGTGTCTCTATAACATTGTAAAAGGTTTGGGGAAGAACCATGAATGGCTGGAAAAGTCCCAATACTTTTGTCCATATAGTGTAGGTACGTCTTTACGTGGGGTGAAGAACACAAATAGGGTTTATGGTGATGTTGAAATGACTGTGCAGAAGTTTTTCAATCACTTCGCAACAGTTGTGTGTTTGAACATCCCATTCCACATGGAGTCGCCATTTGCGAATATAAAAACCTTCACTCTTCTGGGAAGATGTTCAACCAGATTTTAGAGTTTGCTTTTGGGGTTTTGTGTTTATTCAGCCACAATAGGTTTGGGAAAAGGGTTAAATAGTGCTGAGGTGGATACCAAGACACTGGAAAGTAATTACTCCATTTTGCACCTGCGAAAAGTCTGTCAGTTTTATCGATGGTGTTACAATCGAGCAATAGGAATATTGTTCTGAAAGTGCTGGCTATCCATCAAAACCCAACGTGTAAAGCGGTTTCGTAGACTCGGAGCACGAACCGGATGTCATGTCGAGTCAAAGGTTTGTGACAAAAGTCATTGTATTCATCTTTTGTTACTTTTGACAGGGAATTAACCCACTTTATCGCTCTCTTACTCGCACACACAAACCCGTCTCTATGAATCTGATAGCTCAATCTATCAGCTCTACATATAGAAAAAAAGAAAGAAAAAAGGATCCGTCTCTTTCCTCTGATGAAATCACACAATTATTCATTGGTCTTTCAGTAATAGGAATTCAAAAGCTTTTGTCTTGGTCATGTATCAAGCCTGATTGCCCCCTGCCCTCTATACATCCTGCAGGTTTTATTCAGCATGATTACTCCCTATTCAAATAAGGCATCGCTACAATCTCATCGAAAAGAACCATCTTTTAGATTTTAAGCGTCCAACATGATGGAATAATACACATCGTCCAAGAGAGACGCATCGTGTTTGACCTATACGGTAAACGGAGAGAAAAGCATGACCACGCTGACGTCAAATCCATATCCAGCTGTGGGAAAAAATGGTCGGATTTGCTGTGTGGATCCATTAGAGGTAAATGTGATGTTAGGGAGAAAAAAACACTTCAAATCCATTTATAAAAGCTTTCATATTGCTGTTGTTTTTTTTTATATATATATTTGTATCATTATTTATTTATTTGCCCACACTTTATTAAAAGCTATCAGAAATTAAATTTTTTTTAGGTTTTGGTTTGAACTCTTAGACTGATATAAATGTAATACTTCAGCAAGACTGTAATTCAGTTTGATTAAAAAAAAATAGATAGAAAATGTGTTTAAAAACTATGTTTCTTTCAAATGTTCATAAAATGAAATTTGCTCAAAACACTGCAATGGAAGAAATGAACATGTAAAACAACATTTGATTGAACATTATACAGGAGGTTTTTTTTTTTAATGACTAAAACATCAACTTCTAAAATCTTATTTTCTGCTTTCAATGGTCTCGGTTTGTCCATAATGGAGACTGGTGATCTTGGAGACGGAGAACGCAAGTTCACAAGGGTGCGAATGCGAAAATTATTTAAAGAATCGCAATCTGAAAAAAAAAAGCCCAATAAAGCAAACACTCACCGAACATTGGATTTTTCTTTTTACAAGTTTTATCTTCCTGCTTTAATTAAACACTATCTGCCCATGTATACCTACATTTTTGTGAACCAAGATTTGAGAACCAAATCTACAAGTCTTTAATTATGGTTTCTCATGAAATATTTGTTTTCCAAGTCAAGTCAAGTCAAGTTTATTTCTATTGCGCTTTTCACAACAGACATTGTCTCAAAGCAGCTTTACAGAATTTAACAGTAAAGGTGAACGATGTGTATTTATCCCTGATGAGCAGCCGTGGAGACTGTGGCAAGGAAAAACTTCCTTAGATGATATGAGGAAGAAACCTTGAGAGGAACCAGACTCAAAAGGGGAACCCATCCTCATTTTAGTGACATCAAGAGTGTGATTATAGTCTTTAAACAATACAGAACACTGGAGAGTGAGAACTAACATGAGCACTGGATTGTGTGATTATGAGTAATGTTCTTTCTACAGTCTTTTACAGTCATTTGTGGTTATAGAACCAGGAGCTACTGAGCAACTCATAAAATAACTCAAAATTTACGATCATCACAGATCCAATGAACATGTACACCTGCAATTATCAATCAGTTCAATCTTCTATCTAATAATCAGATGCTCGATTAATATGACTACTAAATTTGGGAAACAATCTCATATTTTTAAGATTGAATCCAATATGAATTGAAAACTATGTAAAAGTAAATGAGTGCGTTATAAATCTTTAATCCTGCACTTTAAATCCTAAATCAGGAGAGACTCCAAACCTGTACTGGGACGAGTTGTTGAACTGGATTAGACGCGGGTTCAACTTCTGCACCAGGATCCTAATGATGTTCAGGAACAACAGGAAGTTGATCTGTTAAAAAATATAATAAAAAAATTGGATTCTGTAAAGAAAAGATGTGAGGATTAAAACATTGCAGATGTGCCGTTAGAGGAAAATAAATAATCAATCAAATGGTATAAAATACTGTGAATATTATATGTAATGCATATACATGTGAATGCAAGTTTACCCCTATGGATACAACAATCGGACCCTTGATGATCCACCAGTACGGAGAATCTTCATTAACGTCCCAGCATCTGTAAGAACGAAGACGGTACACTACTTATCAGATCAGATTTCAACATGACACCAGTGTAAAAAAATAAAAGGTTTTGTGTTGTGCTACTAATGATGAAGCTCTAATGGACATCAAGTATATCAAGGTCAAGTTGCTCAAGCAGTTCATTCCTGACTGTGAATAAGAGCAAGGCATTTACTCAGTGTCCTCAAAATACACCCTGGAGACGATCCAGAGGAGGATAAAAACCAGAGGAACTCCTGCAGATGAAAGAGAGAGCAAGAGAGAGAGAGAGAGAGAGAGAGAGAGAGAGAGAGAACATTATCAGTAATCTGTAATGGAGATCATGTAGAGAGGAAATTTGGTCTACTTAATTATTCTTATTTGAAGCATGTGAGAGATAAAGCAAGCAAAAAAACTCCTTCTTAATTAACAGAGGAGGAGGGCAGCAAGGATACGACATGGGCATGACACTCGAAATGACTTTTAATGGAAGCATATTTAAAAAAAATAAATAAACAGGATCATACAATCGAGATCGCAGAATGAACCCCGGCGTTCAGTTTTTGGTTTTGCTCAAACCTGTCATTATTGTGAACCCACGTCGCTAATGACATCACTCGGGATGCAATCGGATTAGAAACACATTATACGGAATGAACAGTGAATGTGTTATAAAGGGATACAAATGCAGATAGGGATAGAGGGCATGTTTTTACGTTTTCGTTACAGAGATCGGCTCTGACGCACACATATTACCGTTAAGCCCCATCTTTCTGAATGTGTAGATTTCAATGGTGGAAGTACACACACCATGTACTTGAGTTAAAGTTGAGGTAGATAAAATATGACTCCAGTAAAATTTTAAGTTTTCCCTTTATTAAATTTACGCTTGAGTAAACGTACAAAGGTATCAAAAGTATTTGCCTTCAAAGTAGGATGATTTATTATGGCTTCAATGTTCCTATTCTAAATTTCGCCACAATAAACTCAGTTTATGTGGAAAAAAACTCAAATGTGACTCTCAGCACACTGATCTATTAATAGAATGATATTAATGAGTCAAACATTACAAATAAGTTCTATTATAATGATCACAAGCACAAAACCTTCTTTTCAACTACTTCCAAAAAATGTGATAGATAAATGTGTAGATTTACATTTACAGCATTCATTTATCCAGATAAATCCCATAATACGTATAATAGTATTAATATGCACACTATTGCAAAACCCCCCCACAGACCACGACCCCCACCCCTCCTCCCTGCCGTCGTCTGTGGAAACTTTGGTTGGAGATGCAAAAAAAAAGGTTGGGGACTGCTACTGGATACCAAATGATTGAGGGGGAAAAAAGCTCCACATGAAATCCTTAATTGGTTTAATTGAGTTGCAGAATAGTCCAGAAATTAGATTCGAATTAGGCTTATCAATGGCTGGAACAAAATTGGAAAAAGACGTTTTGGCGTGAAGTGCCCTGTGACGCTAGAAATTAGTGATGAGAGACGTTAGAAAGAAAATGACCTGCAGGGAGACGAGGCAGGGTTTGGTACAATGAATCAAACCTGAACTGTTGAATCTGTTCAAACTGATTCACATACGGGTCTGTTCAATTCTAATGTATTTCTATAACACTATTTTGCAGTGGACATTGTATCAAAGCAGCTTTACAGTATGTAGGAATTACAGAACAAAACATTTCAATATAAGTGAATTATATGTATTTATCTCAGATGAATACACAGCCTGGGGTTACTAAAAGCTTTGAGAGGAACCGGAGTCAAAAAATGAACCCATCCTCATTTGAGTGTGATTATAACTCAAAAACAATATAAACATTGGAGTGTGTGATTATGTGTCATGTCCTTTCTATGTTCTAATACAGACAGTCGTGGAGCCAGGTGTTCCTGAGCAAAAAATTCGCTCAACATCTGAGTTCGTTTTAGATTCGACACCAACCTCCTCCATGCCAGAGCTTTTTCAGAGTTTAAATTGTAATTATACAAATTACAAATGTGGCTAAAGTCGTTTTCATTTTTTTTCTGGTATGAATTGCTTTATGATGGCAGACGTGCACCCCTGGTGAAACCCAACATGCAGTGGTTAGGATAATGGACTTTTGATTGAAGGTTCATGAGTTTAAACTCCACCTCCACCAAGCTGCCACTTTGGGGCCCTTCAGCAAGGCCCTTAACCCTCATATGCTCAGTTGTATAAATGATAGAACTGGAAGTCGCTCTGGATAAGAGCGTCTGCCAAATGGCGTTAAAAAAAAAATGGCGTCTGCCCAATTGGCTTGTTAATCTTTTTTTTTTTTACTTATTATCATGCTGTGTTACTGTTACACAGCTTTGGTGTGCTACCTTTTCTCAATTTCACACCTAGAGATGATCTCCTTCTCCTTCTTCTTCCCCCTCCTTCGTTTCTCGCTATGGATAAGAGCGAAGAGTGAGAAAGGCACTGGAGTGTTTACTTATAGTGTCACAGTGATATGAGAATTTTGCTGTGTCATGATGCGCTTGAACATTCAGCGTTTGCAGAGGAACACCTTGTGATAGTCCAAAATCAAATAGTAGCAATTAAACATCATGTGATGTGATGGTGGGGCTACATTTTTGTTTTTTTAATCTTTTTTGATGAAAAAACTTCCATAAATGTTAGTGTTAAGCTATAATAAACCTAAAAGGAATTTCCGACCCATGAGTGATTCCTGCACATGATTTTAGAATAAATCCTTCATTTTTATCCCCTTCTATAATCCATTTTCAGTGGGAGGAATAAAAAGAAAAAAGAGCAATCCGCTGAAAAAATTTAAGTACTTTTGGCTCGAGACTGAATCACACCTACAAGATAAGAAACACACTTTTCCTACAGGTCCTATGAGGTATGCGTAGTCACGCCATAGTGGGTATTGAAGAACCGCCTTCCAGACTCGGAGCAGACGCTATTAGCGGAGCAGTGGCGGTGTGTTAAGCGCACTCACCCCAGCCCAGCAGGCAGAAGCCCCAGAGACAACGGCGACTGCGAGCGGAAAGAAGCAGAGAGTTGAGATACACAGCCTCCACCAGCAGCCAGGAGAAATTACTCATCACACAGTAATGACAGAAAACAACAGACGCCTTACAGGCTGCCTGCATAGAGAAAAACAAGCGGGAATTAAAAAACGAGCCAAATTTTAATACGTGAAAGAAGATAAAAGGAAAACAGTTTGAAGAAATGAAGTGGTGGAATCATGCTGTAGTTGAGGGTGGGACGGTGTTAGACGTGGAGCTGAGGGAAATGTTGCACAAATGAGATGAAGCTGATAATACGTCTCAAACTCGGGTGTGTGGGTAACGCAAGCAAGGCATAAAACATAATAGAGGAACGGTGTTACAGATACATTTCAGATACATCTAAAAGTTTTTGATATAAATACTCTGAAGTTTTTAATCTAGTGGTCCCCAACCCCTGGGTGAATAAGTACCGGGCCGCACAGAAAAAATACATAACACATTATTTCCGTTTATTCATTATATGATTCTGAACGCTTTTACTTTGGAAAATGACCGAAGTCTCTCCGCCACATCTGTCTATGACTCACTCTTGATGCAGGTCATGATGCCTCAGTCACATGTCTTACCTCCATCCACTACCTTCTTAAAGGGGCTGCTCCGGACGCTAACACATAACACATTACTGCTAAATTCAAACCCCCAAGCGAGCAAAATGAACAAAAAACAACACAGTGGATTCACGTTTATTATATTTAGAAAATATAACCAGTTATTATGCCGGTCGGATCATTTTATTTTGTTGTATTCATCCACCACACCTTAAAAGGCCGGTCTGTGAAAATATTGTCTGATATTAAACCGGTTCGTGGCGCAAAAAAGGTTGGCTGCTCTAATCAACATGCGCATGGATGAATATTGATGGTTTATGCAAATGTATGTTTATTATAAGTCAAACCAAACTCAAAATAGAGCATGAACACAAAATGTTTTTATGGTGTTATAAATGACGTAAAGGACACCAAACGGAACTTCTATGTTTCCACACGGACTGTTTTAATTGCCGGATGTGCGCATCATGGCGGATTTTGGTGCTTGAATTGAGACTTGGTGCGTCAGCAAAACAAATGTATAGCGATTAAAAATAATATTCGTGGAGTTTATTTTTGGAATACATGAGTGAATAAAGGAAGTCGTGAATAAACGAATGAGAGAGAAACGTAGAATGCAAAAGGGAGGAGCACAGTAACCTTCTCATGACCTCATATATATATGTGTGTGTGTGTGTGTGTGTGTGTGTGTGTGTGTGTGTTCTCTAAACACTTACTGTAGAGAGAGAGCAGTGGTCGGTATCTTCACTGCCGAATAGTACAGCGTCCTTAATGAACACAGATGCTGCTTTCAGGATGAAGCTGACAAACAGCTGGATGTGGATGTAGTTTCTAGCACAGTGCAGCCTCCTTCATGCACATACACACACACACACACACACACACACACACACACACACACACACATGCAATTTAAGTACATGCCTATAGTTTAGAAATGTTGGTGTTGTGTGAAGTTGTACAGTTATAAAAGAGGGTATTTTTTTCAAACTGTATTGTTCCTTAGAAAAACATACAAGAAGATCCGACCAATCAAAGAGCTCTGTGGTAGTATTTGACATTACTTCGTCTGAACGGTTAGATGTCTGCTGTGTCTGCCAGCAAAAGGCCACAGTGTGTTTAGTCTGCACTGAGTAAATTGCAATCACCTACCATAAAAGACTCTCTCCATCACAGCGGTGGTCCCGAGCATCGGCGTAATTAATTTACTCTTTTCAGCCCGCTGCGCGTTATCAGATTTAGCCGTCTGCACTGGCCCGTACCCAAATGACCACATTCGGAATCACAATCAAAGCCCACATTAGATTTGCTTTTAGCACCGAGCTCATGGGGAAACGGATAAAAGGTTTTCGCGACATGAGAATAAAACCTTCGAGAATCAGAGTTTCGGACAAACATTCGCATTACTAGATTGCTGTGGGGAAATAAGAAGTACCTGAAGATCAGCAGGACTAGGACAGCAACGGACAGCGAGATCAGAGAGGTGCCGTAGCCGATGGAGTAGATCAGTCTGACTGTGGAGAAGTACGATTCCTGACACACACATAAACCAACAATTATACACCAGATCATTTATTCAGAATGAGAGAGCTGATATAGCGATACACAATCATACTGTAATGCATCAGGACCGACTCGGGACTCATTGGGCAATTAAAAAAATGGAGAACTTTAATGTGAGCATGCGGTCAAATGGAAAAGCCGTGCATCCTCAATATTTTACTATTAGCCAAGACAAAGACATGATGAAGAAATCACCATTTTTGGTCACTTTGCCAATTTTGAATCTATAACGTCGTCTTTAACACTAATGTAACTTTAAAAAAGGCTTTAAACTCCGCCCACTCTGGATAATCACCATACATTCCCATTTATTATCCCTGAAAAATTTCATTATTCTCTCTAAATATTAGTTTGTGCATTTATGTACATATTATTAAGTTTCTTTATAAACCATATACCTCAAATTTACTGGATTCTATTTCTTTAATTCGGGACGATTCTAAATTATAGTTACATTTATGCATATAAAATGACAAAAAATTCTTTAAAAAAAACATCTGTAGTTTTCCTCATGAGAGGATTCTCACATTTGAAATAAACAATATAATTCGAACATTGGTAAACGTCAAGCCTTTTAGAGTCATGTATAAAGTATGCAAATGTATGCGTATTTAATGGCACGAAACCTCATTTGCATAAACCAACGTTACTTGTTTAAACACACATAAAAACCTTATGAGCAGCCCACTCGCAAATCTGTATTACCAAAATGGGGTCTAACAAACAAACTATTTCATTTTTCTGTTTATTATAATTTTATTTAATAATTTGTGCCTATAAAAATACATTTGCATTAAATAAATTTGCATTGAATTATAATATAAAAAAGTATCATTTAAATATAATATTTAAAAAATATATATTTTTTATTGTTCAAAAAATTTAAACTGTTGTAAAATGTTGATCACAAATATTAATAATAATAAACTGCTTTAATAAAAAAACGACAAGCAATTTTATGTTTTGCATTTCTTGCTCCTAACCGTGCTGAAATTGAACCGAACCGTGACTTAAAAACCGTGCTATGCACCGAACCGTGAATATTGTGAAAAAATATAAATATAATAAAAATATATACACACACACCATTTATATTCATCACTTATATGGTCAATCTGAATACTTAATTCTGATTGGCTGGATGGTTCAAATCATACAGGTAGCTTGCAGTTAGTTTAATTCGCAATCTCAATCAATATCTGGCCTAAAAACAGTCATAACCGTAGTAACATGCAGTCACAGTTATATATATATATATATATATATTAGGGATGGTACGATTCAGTGATCCACGTCGGTGCATTGGCATAAAAGTTAACAATGTGATGCATCGATTGAATAAAGTGTGCATTGGATGCAAGTTGGCATTTGTAGGCTGCTCCATATATTACATAATGTATTGAATCGTAGCATTTGCATCGGCCTCAGTGAGACACACCCCTATATATATATATATATATATATATATATATGGTTGTTTGTTTGTTTTTAGTAAACACTGCACTGACCTCTGGGACGTCACCGTCGATGCTGCAGGCCTCATGGTATGGAGGAAACGGATGTGACCAGCCCAGACTGGTGCAGTTACGACTCACTGTTCCTACCATAATGCAATACATAATGCAGGAAATATTGCGATTATTAAAATCAAACAGAAACCTGACTGAACATGTGTCTCTAGAAATGTAATGAACAACTGGGTGGTGTGTGAACTGTTTCATTCCTCTCATACATCAGGAACTTTATTTATTAAAGAATAGCACATCAGACCATGTTCTGTTCTCACGTTTTACCTCTGAGTGTTGCAAAGAATTGACACTGGACTTTTCCTTTCCAGAAAGTTTCACCATATCAATGATTATATTGTCCAACACATTAAATAGAAAATTAATCAACACCTTCTGACCATGTGGATTTGAGAATTGATTCATTCTATGCATATTTTAGCATTCAAATAATGTCATATTGTAATATTTATTTACCCAGCATATTTTTCGTTCACACACACACACACACACACACACACACACACACACACACACACCCTGCTGAATTTCATTTACGGAGAAGTCACCCTGCACCCCGGAAAGTTCAAAACAATTCGGCCTTCAATCAGCGCCACAGCTCTTCAATCTAACATGTTATCAGATGTAGAAATTGAATGTGTAATAGAGCATCTTGTTTATGGGGAGTCACTGGAGGGTCCAAGCTTATTGACACAGGGGGCACTGGCCCTTCTCAGAGCCCACCCACCTGACAGGCAGGTAATCTTGTTTAGTTTAGAGTAGAGGTGAACTCCTGATGTGTTTCTTTGAGAGGTGAGGGTTCTGCCTACACCGAGTGGAAGTGTTGACTTTAATTATTAAAAAAAAAATATTACAAGCATATTGTCTTACAGCAGAAGAAGTGAAGAAGGTGGTGTGGAGGAAATGATTATATAATAAACATCTTAGACAGACAGAGAGAGAGAGAAAGAAAGAGAGAAACAAGGAGCGAGTGATAAAGAGAGGAAGAGAGAAACAAAGAGCAAGTGATAGAAAGAAAGAGAGAGCGAGAAGGGGATATGGAGCAAAAGAGGAAAAGAGATGAGAGAGAGAAGAGAGAAAGAGAAGAAGAGTAATAAAAACAGACAGATAGAGAGAAAGGGAAGTAGATGAAAGACAGGCAAACAGAAATAGGGGATGAAGGGGAGGGAGGAAGAGATATAGGAAACAGACTGACATACAAATGGAGAGAGAGAAAGAGATAGTGAGAAAGAGAAAAAGAGATACAGAAACAGACAGACAGCAGACAGACAGAGAGACATAGAGGGAGGAATAGAGAGAGAATGAGACAGGAGAGAGAAACAAAGAGAGACATGTGGAGAAACAGACCGAACAGACAAATGGAGAGAAAGAGAGAGAGGAAGAGATAGGAGGAGAAGAAAAGAGATGAGAGAGAGACAGACAAACAGACAGACGGAGACATACTGCAGAGGAAGGAAGTGCGAGGGAGAGAAGAAAAACAGACGGAGAGAAATAGAGAAGGAAAGATAGGGAGAAAGAGTGTGAGAGAAGAACAGAGTACAGAGAGAGAGAGAGAGAGAGAGAGAGAGAGAGAGAGAGAGAGATAGGAAGTGTGTGCATGACATTTGTGTCATTTTATTCCTCTCCAGCTATGATTATTCTTTTTTTTTTCTGAATACCTGCTGGGCTTCTTTAATTGCGTCCTCCGCTCAGCTTCACTGGAGAGGTTGAATGAGAACTCTGCTGAGAACTGAGCTGATTACAGGTGCAATTTAATGTGATTAACAAGTTCTCACTTGAGATTGGCTAGACCACTGAGGATGATGCACGCTGACTGATAGTGAGAGGTGCTTTATTCGTGGTTAGAGCCTTTCACAGTGCGGTTTGCGTCCATCCTTAAATATCCTATGATGGTCCCAAATTTCAGGGATGTACAACATAACACACGTGAATGACTGCGGTTTATATACACTGTATGGCAGACACATGGATGTGATGCTCAGGTGTCCGCATACTTTTGGCCATTTAGTGTACGCCACATTGTTTTGCATAGATACACAATATGGACAAAAGTTTGTGGACACCTGACTATAAGATTGGTACGTAGTCCCCGTTTGTTGTTATAATAACCTCCATTTTTCTGGGAAGATGTGCCCGAAATAGAGAAGCAAAATGTGTCAACTATTGGATCTCCATTTGAAAAAACTTATAAATGTAATCTTTTTGTTGAACCATGATGGCAAATTGACTGTATAATTCTGCTTAAATCTTAACAATTATTTATTTTTCATACTTTCCAGCTAGCTAGAAAATATGGGTACATAAACTGTGTGAAAAATTACAATATCTTCCATTTTTTCACACAGTTCTGAGGGACTTGTGGATTGAACCATCACTGTGTGTGTGTGTGTGTGTGTGTGTGTGTGTGTGTGTGTGTATGTGTGTGAGAGTGTAAATTAAACTAGTCTTGCTGGTGTTTCTATCTTAAGTTCTTATTTTCTCATATCATGCCCAAACATATCTGTGTGGCCATGTTTTTTCCGAACATGGCCTTGGACCAGGTTGCTTCACAGAGAGATGCATGATGGCTTATGATTGGTGATCTGGTTCTATGTAGTGTGCAGTGATCAGTGGTCATGTGTGTGATGATCTGGTTATACACACCAATCAGGCATAACATTATGAGTACCTGCCTAATATTGTGATGGTCCCCTTTTGCTGCCAAAACAGTCATGACCTGTTGCGCATCAACAGCATGAACTTCTTCAGGAATTTGAGCTACAGGAGCTTGTCTGTTGGATCGGACCCCACAAACCAGCCTTCGCTCCTCACGTGTATCAATGAGCCTCGGCCACACAGGACCCTGTCACCGGTTCACCACTGTTCCTTTCTTAGAGCACTTTTGCCAGATACTGACTGCAGACCAGGAACCAGGAGCTGCAGTTTGGGAGATGCTCTCGCTCAAATCCTTACGCTCGGACATTTTTCCTGCTTCTAACATCAACTTTGAGAAGAAAATGTTCACCTGCTGCCTAATAAATAAATCCACCCACTAACAGGTGCCATGATGACGAGATCATCAGTTAATCAATGTTATAATGTGGTAATGTTTTGCCTGTTTGGTTTATGCTACATGAAATAACTGGTGATCTGGTAAAGTGTGATGTGTAGTGATCTGGTTGTGTGTGGTGTGTAGAGTTTATAGTGTGTGTGTTGTACCTGTGTGGTTGCTAAAAAGAGAGAAAACAGCAGGACAGGAAGACTGCACGATTTCTCCAACTGCTGCTCTGGGCCAACACACCACAGAGTCCCATGTTGGGAGGCAACCTACACACACACACACACACACACACACACACACACACACACATACACACACACATACACACACACACACAATTTTAACATAAGATAGCTGTTGTGAAGCAATTTCCTCAAAACACTCCCACAAAGTACTAGAATGCTTGTGCGTTCTGATTTGATAACCAAAGGGCAGAGGAAATACAATCCTACGGCTGATTGATTGGTTCTTTTTTAAGTCCGAGGTGCCACCTAGACCACAATTTCCCCTCTGAGTGGATTATATTTTATTGCCATGCCAACCACTGGAACATCAGGAAATATTATAAAAAATGCTTTGATGTTTAAAAAAAAGCAAAGTGGAAATCGCTCAGACGCCTCTACCGTCTGGCTTCTGAATGTTCTAGACGATTGTAAATTCTGACCTGTCTGCCCTGAAGTGCTGCTGAGGTTCTCATGTTCAGCGATTCCTCTCAGACAGAGCTGCTCTTCTCGTTCCAGCTGGAATATGTATTCGCACTCCGGGTGCAAACTCGCCCAAACCTACAGAGAGAGCGAAACAGAGATAAAGACGGACCATAGACACGGCGCATTCGCAATGAACGGAACTAAAGGCGGAAAATTAAATGGATAAATATGAATTACATTCACTTTCCTTGAAGGCTGCATTGGAGCTAGCCATTGAATTGGGAAACGCATCAGAATGTGAGGCACGTTTTTCCTCTCAGATAAAAACGATGGTGATTTCTGGGCCTTTCAAAAATAAATAAATATATATAAAAAAAAGCCAGGGATCCTATCAAAGCTTGGGAAATAAACTGAGGTCAAATGCATGAGAGAGAGAGAGAGAGAAAAAAGGGCAAGATTTAATAGTCTGAGCCGTTGTAAAGAAATAGGAGAACAGCCTCTATTAATAAAGCTGTCACAAAAAAAGACGGGAAGCTCTCCATATTTACTGGTGGTCGCCTGCCCTTTAATAGCATGCCGAAGCAATCAAAGTTGGGTGAATGTTTCGAAATCAGACTCCGAGCAAATTGAATGTGATGCGCTTGATTCTGCTCGAGGGTATATGATGCGCAAGGCGGTGTTGCTTCTCTTCATTCTGTCCTGTATCAATGTATGAATATTTTTTCCTTCTGTAGCAATTAGCTGAGCAGTGATGAAGTGTTTACTCCTTCAGATCCACAGCCTGTGCTGAGAGAAGATTGATTATCTGGTTTTCGGGGTGTGTGGTGCACATCAGTGGGTCACTCTAAGGTCTGTCCTGAGAGAAATTAGCCCAAATATAGGAATCGTTATACTGTAGGAGTCAACATCGGCTTTCAGGCTAAACGAAGCGCCAAGAGTCTCCAGACGTGATTATTCCGAAATATTCAGAAAGAGTAATCAAATATTCTACTCAAGTAAAAAGTGTGTTACTTCTATGAAATTGTACTTAAGTACAAGTTACCGGTTTAAAAACCTACACAAGTAGAAAAAAAAAGTTGCTCATTTGAAATTTCCAGGTGGAAAAGAAAGGACAAGGAAAATATAAATCTTACTAGTTGATTTTAATTAAAGAGACCCCTTTAAATATTTAAGTAAAATATATAAATATATATATATATATATATATATATATATATATATATATATATATATATATATATATATATATATATATATATATATATATATATATATATATATATATATATATATATATATATATATATATATATATATAGTTATAGTTATAAAGTCATTTATGATAATGAGAGAAATCGCAGATTCAGAATTCAGACATTGAGAGCACGCATTGAACAACTTTCCATTCAGCGTCATTTGGCTTTCAGCCGCGTCTGAATCACTGGCGTCTGTCTTATCCGTCTCCATCATTCTTTCTTGTGAGTTTGGCGCGTTTGTTTTCCACCCATCAGTCAATCACTGCAGTAGTTTCCTGCCCCCTCCTAACTTTTTTTTTTTTTTTTTTTTTTTAAGGGATTGAAAATATAGTTAATTACAATACTTCAAACAAAACATAATTAAGTAAAAGTAAACTTACAAATTAAAAAAGATACTGCAATAATTAAAAAAAAAACACAAATAAACTACCGAAATACAGTAACGCGAGGAAAAGTTTGTTACTTGTTCGTTACTTATTTTGATGTTGATGTGAAGATCGGATCATTTTATTGAGTTGGTTCTTTAAAGCTCATTCATCAAAATGAACAAATCTTCGTTTCTTCGATTAGAAATAAATGATGGTCATTTTTAATCAAAGGAACGAAGATTTGTTAATTTTGATGAAAAAAAAAAAATATATATATATATATATATATATATATATATATGCATATCGTACATATAAGTCACGTGACAAAATAACGAACCAATCAATTCTGTTTCCTGTACATAACCTACGGAGATTTTGCGATGCTTTGCTTTTGCCAGCAGAAAAACAAAAAATCCCTATTTGAGATGACTCGTTCATCAGAGTCACATTGACGACTCAATCAAAATGAACGATTCAGTCAGCGACCCAGCACTGTAGGTCAATGGTTATGACCTTTGACCTACATCTGTCTAGCTCACATTTGATTGCGAAACATATCTTACTCAGGAGGAGTACAAAACTACTGAGTTCTACAGTTTCATGAATTAAACTCTTAAGTGAGATTAGTGCTAATGCTTAAATGATACCTTCAAAAAAAAAAAAAGAAAGCAAAATGCTAGAAAAGAGCCACTTATGGCTTCTTCATGTCTATGCTTTTTTCTTTTAGCTAAACGCTGAGCAATCTTTGATAGATATTGACCACTGTAGAACAGAAACAGCCCACAAGAGCTGCAGGTTTCGAGATTTCACTGACAGCATTTATCTTAAAAAAATATGTAAAATTAATTGCGCGGTATACTTTTCTCGGGGTTCCTCGGGAACGCAACATAGAGTCTCACTCTTCCTGACTTACGAATAATCGACTTACGAACACTTTTCCAGTCCCTATCTATTTCGTAAGCCGGGGGCTACCTGTATACGGTATAGAAAATATACATATAGTTATAGATTTTCAGGCCACACTTATATCATGTAATATCTTGGGCAAAATATGTGCAATAATAATATTAATAATTGATACAAGTGCAATAACTTGTATAAATATCATCGTAGTCCGACTTTTTCTGCCCTGTTTCACTACTGCTACACATTTCATTTAATATATAAATTAATATGCAAATTTATTCAAATTTTCCTATTTGTATAGTCAAGATTTCCTATAATATTACTGCAACTGCAAGCTAACAATTTCCAATTGGAGATCGATAAAATATTGAATCCAAAATAGGTACTAAATGTGAAATGGGGTGTTAAAAAAGAAAAAAAAGGCCATATATCTGGTCAGGTGTCCACAAACTTGTGTTAGTCTGGTGTAAAGAGTGATTAAAATAACATGATGATCCAAAGCCTCAGTGTTTCACAGGAAATGGAGAAAATGACAAATAACAGGATCTTTTTAAATATATAACACATCAATCAGTGATTATTTCAGGGCTGCGGTTTTAAATGACGCAGTGCGTGGAATATTATTAGAGTTTGTCCTGACTTCGGTAGAATGTCACACAGCACCCGTGGCGCCTATTACGGCAATTATCTAAAAAAGACGCTCGCACGTCGCATTCAAATAGGGTGAGGAAAGAAAAAAAAAAAAACAACTCAAGCACTCTATTTTCTACGCTTTTCCCGCTCACAATGCGCCGTTACAACGTATACGAGTGAAAAGAGAAGTCAGAGGTTATACACGCGGTGTTAGAGAGCGCTAGACTTCAACCAGTAATCACAGAGCAATTTGTGCTCCTGGGATTGCTCTTGGAAAATCAAATCCATTCTCTGCTTATTTTTCACTCCGTTTTTTTCACTTCTCAGAACAAACATGCATTTTTTTGTGGGTTTTTTTTCCTCCTGCAATTAGTCTGTCAATCGGTTTAATAAAAACGGATCACAATTTCGAACAGGATCGCAGAGAAACTAGCAAGCTAGCTCGAATCGCGGCTCGAGCGCGTGTACGATATGTGCTTAAAGTTTACAGCAGACGCACAGCAAATTCATATATTTCAATTCTTTAGGAAGAAAATATAAATCTGAGCTGCTCATTGGGTCAAAATAACGTCTCAAAAATATGTTTCATGTCCCAGAAATCTGAGCACCTCACCAAACAGGAAGTAGTTTTATCTGAATACGAATCATTCACCCACATACACGGTGGGTTCAGTGTATGTCATTTTGTATGTATGAACCATTTACGTTTACCTTTGTAGCATTTAGCAATGAATAAATCGACACTGGAACGCTAGATTACAAACTTAAGATAAATCAGCCTACAACTCTGTTTTTTAATTTTTAATTTTATTTTTTTTAACAAAGCAAGAAACCAGCTACACAAAACAAGCTCCATGAAGATATGCTTTCCACAAAATCTAGTGGAACATCTTACTAGAAGAGTAAAGCTTTTTGATATATATATATATATATATATATATAAAAATTTCCTTTCAGCTTCTCCCATTAGGGGGCGCCACAGCAGATCATCCGTATTCATGATCCGCATGTTCAATTTGGCACATGTTTTTACGCTGGATGCCCTTCCTAACACAACCCTCCCCATATATCAGGGCTTGGGACCAGCACTAAGAGTGCACTGGCTTGTGCAACCCTAATGGCTGGGGTTGGTTCCCTGACCGGGAATCGAACCCGGGCAGCAGCGGTGAGAGCGCCGCGTCCTAACCACTAGACCATATATATATATATATATATAAATAAATATGGAGATGTTCAAAAAGCAGACAATCTTACAGTGAGGTGTCCACAAACTTGTGTCCATACAGTGTATTGCTGAATTAATATTCAGAACTTTCTTCAGATTCCTTCGAGACATGAATATGACCAGATCCACTGAAATCTTTATTAAAAAAAATAATAAAAAAAATACTCCTTTTAATTGAAGCACTCTGTTCGTTTTCAAGAGCCTACATGAGAGGAGTGCAGTCTGACCGAGAAATGGGAAACTAATAACCGGATTGACGCGTGTCAGGAGAATGTCATGACATGATGCAGCTGTGTTCAATTACCAACTCTGTGTCTCGTGACGTAAAACGGGTGAATGCGGACGGGTATTGATTGCACTTTGCTTGATTTAAGTGTTCCATGTACATACGGAACACACTGTTTTTCATGTCAGAGGCACCAGAGCTCAAAAAAAAAACTAGTTTGGTGGATCTGGAGAGTCGCTGCGATCGCTGATTGGAGTTGCTCGTGTCCTGCCAGTTGATTGCCTTGACCTTACATTATGTTTTTGTCATCATGAGCCGAGGATGCTCAAGCAGGTGTCTGGTGAGAAAGAAATCCAGAAAGTCTTAATGGAGCAACAGAATGGAGGGTTGAGAGTTCAAGTCACAGTAAAAGTCAAGCTGCCACTGATTGTTGCCTCCACAAGCTGACCCTTGCGTTACGGCTTTGAAGATCTTCACATTTCCAGACACATACTATAAACATTACAGCAAGTCAAGGGTTTTGAACCGCTAGATTGAGGGATTCTCTGAACGATACTGGTGCTGGAAGATGTGAAGTGGGAAGTGCATCTCGCCATAGCGGCCTCGTGTTTACAGAGTGTGTGTGCGTGCAGGTTTAGGATCACATGAGTTATCGGTCAAATCTATTCAAATCCATTGCAAGTTCACAATTGTGGCTGTAGTTGAGTTGTGATTAACCATTAACACAGACAGAGCTCAAGGATTTCTTGGAAATAAAAATTGTAATTACTTCGAAGCACTTAGCTCTGATAGAGATGGAGAGAGAGAGAGAGAGAGAGAGAGAGAGAGAGAGAGAGAGAAAGAGAGAAAGACAGAGAGCTTTCACATTCTTGTCTTCCGTTTACACAAGAGTCTAAAATCGAGAAATTCATAACTTTTGGTTCATTTGCTGTTTGGTTTGTTTTTCACATAATGAAATAAACAGGAAGAAAAGAAGTGATGCATTTGAAGTCCTTTCGTGAAAAGAAATAACCATCAACTCGTTAATTATACACTACAGTATATGGGGGGAAAAATTGGTGTAGACCACGTAACAGTGCATCTCAGTACTCAAATACTGCTTTAAAACACACTCAAATCAATGGACTTTTCTTGACAAAAAAAAAAAAAAAAAAAGGACCCGCTTTAAGTGTATGCTAGAAGCCAAATCAGGACGCATTTGACCTTGACAAGACGTAATACAGTAATATCAACACTACAGACAGAGAGCGTAGACTTTTGCAACATGCGCGAGTCCCTTATACAGATGACTTGAGTGTGTGGGTGTGTGTAATTCAGCGTCAATCGGTGTGTCTTTCAGAAGACGAGAGCATGCGAGTGTATTTTAGTTCTTGGTATTTTTTTTTCGTAGTGAAGGTGTAACAGCTATTCATTTTTCATCGGTGCACAAAATACAATGACATGGCTTTTATTTTGAAGACCCCTATTGTTTTTCTTTATTAACGTCTTCGATGCATGTCAGCGAACGTGTTGGACAGCTTCCAGCTTCTAAAACAAGCTTTTCTTAGCAAAAAAGTGATATTGAGTATATACTTTGCAAAAAAAGAGAGTCCCTGTATGGAATTGAGAACGTGCGAGTGTGAGAATGTGAGTTCTGGGTGCTGGAGTCAGCGGCAGCCATGTTTGCTCGGGGTTAGAGGTCGAATGGGACCTGACCTGAGCATAACTATCAACGACCTTCTTATCCGTTACTTGACATGTTACTGTGTCTCTTTACTGATATACTCTTTTCATACACATTTAAAAGCATGTGCAAAAAAAAGTACACACTTAGTGCCTACTAGAATACTCAAATCAGGAAGCAGCATTCGATCTTGACGAGAATAAAGAAGAAAATATTGGAGCTTGGTATCGTCTGAGAGCGTAAACAAACACAGCGTAGACATTGCAATGAACAAGAGTCTTTTAACTAGCTGAATTGAGTGTGTGTGGGTAATTGAGAACTGGTGTGTCTAATTGGAATCTGACAGCATGCGAGAGTGTGTGTGTGTGTGTGTGTGTGTGTGTGTGTGTGTGTGTGTGTGTGTGTGTGTGAGTTCTGGGTGATGTAGTCAGCTCCGATCATGTTTTGCTGAATAACTAGGCAACAACCTTCTCATCCATTACTTGATGTGTTACGATGTCTATATACTTGCATACTCTTTTCATACACACTCATAACTATGTACTTTTTCTTAGCAAAAAAATAATGTACACACTTTTAGTGCATACTACATTTACATTCATGGGATTTGGCAGACGGCCTCATCCAGAGTGATTTGAAGGTTAAGAGCCTTGTTCAAGGGCCCAGCGTGGTGGTGCTGGGATTTCACCGTCCAATCCAAAGTCCAATGTCTTTACCTGCTGAGCTACAACTTCTCCATATAGAAATACACTCTCCATATAAAAACACACTTCTCCATATAGAAATACACTTCTCCATATAGAAATACACTCTCCATATAGAAATACACTCTCCATATAGAAATACACTCCCCATATAAAAATACACTTCTCCATATAGAAATACACTTCTCCATATAGAAATACACTCTTCCATATAGAAATACACTCTCCATATAGAAATACACTCTCCATATAGAAATACACTTCTCCATATAGAAATACACTCTCCATATAGAAATACACTCTCCATATAGAAATACACTTCTCCATATAGAAATACACTCCCCATATAGAAATACACTTCTCCATATAGAAATACACTTCTCCATATAGAAATACACTCTCCATATAGAAATACACTCTCCATATAGAAATACACTTCTCCATATAGAAATACACTCTCCATATAGAAATACACTCTCCATATAAAAACACACTTCTCCATATAGAAATACACTTCTCCATATAGAAATACACTTCTCCATATAGAAATACACTCTCCATATAGAAATACACTCTTCCATATAGAAATACACTCTCCATATAGAAATACACTTCTCCATATAGAAATACACTTCTCCATATAGAAACACACTCTCCATATAGAAATACACTCTCCATATAGAAATACACTTCTCCATATAGAAATACACTCCATAGAAATACACTTCTCCATATAGAAATACACTCTCCATATAGAAATACACTCTCCATATAGAAATACACTCCCCATATAGAAATACACTCTCCATATAGAAATACACTCTCCATATAGAAATACACTTCCATATAGAAATACACTCTCCATATAGAAATACACTCTCCATATAGAAATACACTCTCCATATAGAAATACACACTCCATATAGAAATACACTCCATATAGAAATACACTTCTCCATATAGAAATACACTCTCCATATAAAAACACACTTCTCCATATAGAAATACACTCCATATAGAAATACACTTCCATATAGAAATACACTCCATATAAAACACACTTCTCCATATGAAATACACTCTCCATATAGAAATACACTCTCCATATAGAAATACACTCCCATATAGAAATACACTTCTCCATATAGAAATACACTCTCCATAGAAATACACTCTCCATATAGAAACACACTCTCCATATAGAAATACACTCTCCATATAGAAATACACTCCCCATATAGAAATACACTCTCCATATAGAAATACACTTCCATATAGAAATACACTCTCCATATAGAAATACACTCTCATATAGAAATACACTTCTCCATATAGAAATACACTCTCCATATAGAAATACACTCTCCATATAAAACACACTTCTCCATATAGAAATACACTTCTCCATATAGAAATACACTTCTCCATAGAAATACACTCTCCATATAGAAATACACTCTTCCATATAGAAATACACTCTCCATATAGAAATACACTTCTCCATATAGAAATACACTCCATATAGAAACACACTCTCCATATAGAAATACACTCTCCATATAGAAATACACTCTCCATAGAAATACACTCTCCATATAGAAATACACTTCTCCATATAGAAATACACTTCTCCATATAGAAATACACTTCTCCATATGAAATACACTCCATAGAAATACACTTCTCCATATAGAAATACATTCTCCATATAGAAATACACTTCTCCATATAGAAATACACTTCCATATAGAAATACACTTCTCCATAGAAATACACTCTCCATATAGAAATACACTTCTCCATATAGAAATACACTCTCCATATAGAAATACACTCTCCATAGAAATACACTCTCATATAGAAATACACTTCTCCATATAGAAATACACTCTCCATATAGAAATACACTTCTCATATAGAAATACACTCTCCATATAGAAATACACTCTCCATATAGAAATACACTCCCATATAGAAATACACTCTCCATATAGAAATACACTCTCCATATAGAAATACACTCTCCATATAGAAATACACTCCATATAGAAATACACACTCCATATAGAAATACACTTCTCCATATAGAATACACTCTCCATATAGAAATACACTCCATATAGAAATACACTTCTCCATATGAAATACACTTTCCATATAGAAATACACTTCTCCATAGAAATACACTTTCCATATAGAAATACACTCTCCATATAGAAATACACTTCCATATAGAAATACACACTCCATATAGAAATACTCTCCATATAGAAATACACTCTCCATATAGAAATACACTCTCCATATAGAAATACACTCTCCATATAGAAATACACTCTCCATATAGAAATACACTTCTCCATATAGAAATACACTCCATATAGAAATACACTCTCCATATGAAATACACTCTCCATATAGAAATACACTCTCCATAGAAATACACTCTCCATATAGAAATACACTCTCCATATAGAAATACACTCCCATATAGAAATACACCTCCATATAGAAATACACTCTCCATATAGAAATACACTCATATAGAAACACACTTCTCCATATAGAAATACATTCTCCATATAGAAATACACTCCATATAGAAATACACTCCCATATAGAAACACACTTCTCCATATAGAAATACATTCTCCATATAGAAATACACTTCTCCGTATAGAAATACACTCTCCATATAGAAATACACTTCTCCGTATAGAAATACACTTCTCCATATAGAAATACACTTCTCCATATAGAAATACACTCTCCATATAGAAATACACTCTCCATATAGAAATACATTCTCCATATAGAAATACACTTCTCCGTATAGAAATACACTCTCCATATAGAAATACACTTCTCCATATAGAAATACACTCTCCATATAGAAATACACTTCTCCATATAGAAATACACTCTCCATATAGAAATACACTCCCCATATAGAAACACACTCTCCATATAGAAATACACTCTCCATATAGAAATACACTTCCATATAGAAATACACTTCTCCATGTAGAAATACACTCCATAGAAATACACTCTCCATATAGAAACACACTCTCCATATAGAAATACACTTCTCCATATAGAAATACACTCTCCATATAGAAACACACTTCTCCATATAGAAATACACTTCTCCATAGAAATACATTCTCCATATAGAAATACACTTCTCCATATAGAAATACACTCCCATATAGAAATACACTCTCCATATGAAATACACTCCATATAGAAATACACTTCTCCATATAGAAATACATTCTCCATATAGAAATACACTTCTCCATATAGAAATACACTCCCATATAGAAACACACTTCTCCATATAGAAATACACTTCTCCATATAGAAATACACTTCTCCATATAGAAATACACTCTCCATATAGAAATACACTCTCCATATAGAAATACACTCTCCATATAGAAATACACTTCTCCATATAGAAATACACTCTCCATATAGAAATACACTCTTCCATATAGAAATACACTCTCCATATAGAAATACACTCTCCATATAGAAATACACTTCTCCATATAGAAACACACTCTCCATATAGAAATACACTCTCCATATAGAAATACACTTCTCCATATAGAAACACACTCTCCATATAGAAATACACTTCTCCATATAGAAATACACTTCTCCATATAGAAATACACTCTCCATATAGAAATACACTCTCCATATAGAAATACACTCTCCATATAGAAATACACTCTCCATATAGAAATACACTCTCCATATAAAACACACTTCTCCATATAGAAATACACTCTCCATATAGAAATACACTTCTCCATGTAGAAATACACTCCCCATATAGAAATACACTCTCCATATAGAAATACACTTCTCCATATAGAAATACACTTCTCCATATAGAAATACACTCTCCATATAGAAATACACTCTCCATATAGAAATACACTTCTCCATATAGAAATACACTTTCCATATAGAAACACACTTCTCCATATAGAAATACACTTTCCATATAGAAATACACTCTCCATATAGAAATACACTCATATAGAAATACACTCTCCATATAGAAATACACTTCTCCATATAGAAATACACTCTCCATATAGAAATACACTCTCCATATAGAAATACACTTCTCCATATAGAAATACACTTCCATATAGAAATACACTTCTCCATATAGAAATACACTTCCATATAGAAATACACTCCCCATATAGAAATACACTCATATAGAAATACACTCCATATAGAAATACACTCATATAGAAATACACTCTCCATATAGAAATACACTCCCCATATAGAAACACACTTCTCCATATAGAAATACACTCCCCATATAGAAACACACTTCTCCATATAGAAATACACTTCTCCATATAGAAATACATTCTCCATATAGAAATACACTTCTCCATATAGAAATACACTCTCCATATAGAAATACACTTCTCCATATAGAAATACATTCTCCGTATAGAAATACACTCTCCGTATAGAAATACATTCTCCATATAGAAATACACTTCTCCATATAGAAATACACTCTCCATATAGAAATACACTTCTCCGTATAGAAATACACTCTCCGTATAGAAGTATATACTATAAGCAGTGGATTAGTATGTATTCTCTTTATGTAGATTCATGATTTAGCTTGAGTGCTTTCTGATGACTAAAAGCATCCAGAGTTTAAAGTAAAGAAAACTTTTATTATATTTGTTGATGTTTTTCGCTCACCATCTGCAGCACGTTTGCGTTTGCGTGCGTAATTACGGTTCTCGCTGACATCATTCCGTCCACATGGGAATAGAACGGTATTCAGTAGCGGCGTGTTAAAATGACAAAATGGAGTGTGTGTTTATTCCCATTACGCCTGAGTGACTACGACTGTAAATGCTTTCCACGTCGGACGCAGCTTTGTTCGTACGAAAGAAGGAAAAAAAAACGGATGAAAGAGTTAAAGTCTATTTTGTGGCCATAAAAAAAAGCGAGGTCAATCTCATCTTCAGTAATGCACCTCCAGCACTTTAGCAGCACTCCGGAGATGAGGAAGCCTGCGGGTTAATGCACGAGCGCACGGCTGCAGGGAAATTAACCACGGGTTCTGCTGTGCTCTTTATAAATGCAGATCAGGATCATGGAAAGCATGAAATGGAGATGGGTTTGCAGTGATAAGACATGCTGAGATCTATCTCTCTCATTCTTTCACTCTCAATCTCTTTCTTAATCTCAGTTTCTCTGTGTTAAAGTGTAACTATTAAGCCAATCATGACTTATCCCAGTTTTACATCAGAAGTGACCTTTCGGGTCTGATTTAAATCACTGAATCTCTCGAAAACTGGAACTTTAGAATCGCAGGAGCGGCTAAATGCATTTCCTCTCAAACACATTTACATGGCATTAGCATTTTCTTTTATCATACAATCTAATTGGAGTGAAAAGTTTTCAAAAGAAGACTTTAGAGTTTCTTCCAAGCGACCAGAACAATTTTACTCAAGAGTATCATCGATCTATGAGTAACTAAACACACACACACACACACACACACACACACACACACACACACACACACACTGCCCTACACTTTAGTGTAAGTACTCATGGCTGCTCGTCAGTCTGTATTATTACGTGACTAGAAATGGTAGAAATGCAACCCAGTGATTTCTCAGACCGATCAGACTCTGATTGAGAGACAAGTCACTGGATCCTGAAGCGTAGTATTATGACTCGATCAAGACGGCACGGCCCACAGATCACAGCCGCACACCTGCCAAGTTGTAAGGTTTAATACTTTTGAAATGATGGACATCAGGAGGATTTTCTCAGCAGCTTTAAATGATCAATTCTCTCTCAGGCGGTTTTCGCCTACGTTAATGTCAACGAGATGCAGAGTCTGGATGACGTTTAGGATTCTGACCAATCTGACTGTATAGACAAGATACACTAAACTGCATCGATAGAAGTACTGGGACACCTGATCTTACCTGCTATATGTGATTTTTCTCCAAACTGTTACCACAAAACTGGAGGCGCACAATCGTATCGGACATCTTCGGATGCAGTATATAAACATTTTGCGTTCACTTGAACTTGAAAACCCGAACCTGTTCCAGCACGGCAATTCCCCTGTGCACAAAGCGAGATACCTCAAGATCTGCTTTGCAAGGTTTATAGAGGAAGATCTTGAATAGTTTGCTATAGAGCTCTGATCTCATCCCTACTGAACACCTTTGAGATGAATGTGAACATTGACTGCACCCCAGGTCTCCTCACCTTCTCACCTACATAAGTACCTGAATTCAACACCTTTGTGGCTGATAAACACAAATATCCACAAGCACACTCCAAAATCCAGTGAAACATCTTTCCAGACGAGTGGAGGGAATTTTAAGAGCTAATTGGGACGGTGGGTAACGTGGAATGCGATGCTTGAACCACAAATCATACCAGGTTTCTGCAAACCTTTGGCAATATAGTGTAAGTATATAGTTGAGAATATAAACAGTGGTGGGCCATCAGGGTCAGCAAGGCTGTAAATTATTCCCAATACAGTCAACCCCTGATAATTTGTGGATTGGAACTCGCGGCTTGGAAAATTTGCGGTTTCTCATTTGGAACCTAACAGCAAGTTGCTTAAAAAAGATTATTTTAAAATTCGTGGGAATCTGCAGAATGTTCAGGAGGGTCAGGAATCACATTTTAAACAATGTTTTCACTAACAGATTTCTGACGTTATGAGCAGTTGTTGAGTTGGTTTCGAGACGTTGCATTACAACAATCTGGTGTATTTGATGAATATGATGTGTATATGATGTATGAATATAATGTTACAGAACATCTGCGAGAAGAGTTTTTTCCATTTCACTGTAATCAGTCCATTTCCACTGTCCAGATGCCACATGAACCTCACCAGAGAGAAACTTTGAAAGTGGTGGTCTGCTCAGGGAATGGCTGTTGATAGCAGCTATGATGTAACTGATAACAGAAACTCCTAGTGTGTCTCGATTTATATCTTGGTAAATTTCGTGTTCACCAGTTCTGGTGGACTCACGACAATTTAGGAGACAGATGACTCATTTTCTGGTTATATGACCACCTACTCGAGTTGTAAAACATCCCAAAGGGCAGGATGACCCTTTTCCTCGTCCGTCACTGTAGAAACCTCAATATATCAAATACTGTAGTAATATTCTGAGGATTGTAGGTTAAGTGTTTGTATAGCATTTTTAACAAAGGACCTTGTTACAAAGCATCTAGAGAAAAACAGGTAAAAATTCATAAAAAAATTGTTTATATGTCAGTGCCTATACGTTTATCTCTAATAAACAAGCAAGCGGTGACAATGGCAAGAAAAAACTCCCTGAGATGGTATAAGGAAAAAAAAACTTACGAGGAACTTAAAAAAGAAATAATTCGAGGAGACGAAAATAAAGTAGGGATTAAAATCAAATTTTTGAGTTATATTTCAGCCCTTTGTTCAAATTTCTCTTATTACACTATAGAACACAGAGGTCGTCTCTGTGCTTGCAATAATCCAGAACGTTCCACTAGAACCTGGCTCTCGGCCTCCCGATTCTCCTGAGCACTATTATATACTCATCCAGCAGGATTTACTACAGTGTATAACTTCAATAAATGGATTTCCGGAACGTGTTTTAATGGTACAGCCATTAAAAGCATCATGCTGATTCTGAACGGCAAATTACGCAAAAACATCGTTAAATGGAACAGGTGTTCCCATCACGACTGTACTCCAGTGTCGTTTGTCATCGGCGCTGTAAATTGCTATTGGTAATCCACTTAGCTGGAAAATTCGGGTCATCGTGCCTTGTTTAATTTATCGCCGCACTCAGGAGTCTGATTTCGCACCAAGAACAAAATGGCAGAAGGTCACAGCAAGATGTAAATCTGATTTAGTGATCTACAGTACATGATATGGAGAGGGACAAAGATCTTTCATGAACATCACCAAGTGGCCGCTTGACTTATTGAAAATGTGAGCAGTGTAAAGTCAAGTCAAATGGACATACAAGGACCAGGCATAACTTTATAGCAAACAATCAGCATAGCCACCATTATGACCACCTGCCCAATGTTGTGTTGGTCCCCCTTCTGCTGCTGAAACAGTTCTGACCCATCGAGCAGTAACAGCATGAACTTCTTCAGCAGTTTGATCTACAGGAGCTTCTCTGCTGGATCAGACCACACGGACCAGCCACAACCCTGTCGCCAGTTCACCACTGTTCCTTCCTTGGAGCACTTTTTAGATAGATACTGACCACTGCAGACCAGGAACATCCCACAAGAGCTGCAGTTTTGGAGAAGCTCTGACCCAGACGTCTAGACGTCACAGTTTGTCAAACTCCCTCTAATCCTTACGCTCGGCTTCTAACATTAACTTTGAGGACAAAATGTTCACCTGCTGCCTAATAAATAAATCCACCCACTAACACGTGCCATGATGAAGAGATCATCAGTGTTCTTCACTTCACCACTCGTAATGTTCTGCCTGATACTTTCAGGGAAATGGGACTTCCAGGGAATTGGAATGGAATGGCATTACTCTCTCACCTGTGTGTCTGATCTCATGGACACTATATTGTAAAGTGAGTCGACACCTGACTAGAAGATTGATACATGCGATTGAGTCTGGTTCCTCTCAAGGTTTCTTACTCATGCCATCTCAGTGGCCACTAGCTCGCTCATTATTGATAAACTCATATGGAACAAACTAATACATACCAACTTTATAACCTCTTTATGTCTGTAAAGCTGCTTTGGGACAATGCCGATTAAAGATCCATGAAGTTCCTGAGTACCTTCAGGATGGATTTGGACTGTGAATAATATCAACTCTCTACTACAATAACTCAGGGCCACAGTTTGCATTTAATCCCTCATCAATGCACACCTTAATAATGATAAAACTATAATGAATGGACATTCTGTGAAATGAGTTCCCTTTTGAGTCTGGTTCCTCTCAAAGTTTCTTCCTCGTGTCATCTGAAGGATTTATTCCTTCACCGCAGTCGCCACTATTTCGCTCATTAGAGATAAACTATACAATCAAACAAACTTAGACATTGTTTTATAACCGCTTTATCTCCGTAAAGCTGCTTTGAGAAGATGTCCATTGTAAAAACAGCGTTTTTACAATGGACTATAATCCATTCACAGCTACCTGTAACAGTAACATTAAAAACCCACCAAACATGTTGCCCCTTTATCACTTTGTTCACAGCAGTTATTACGCTTCCTCGCCAAGATTCCTCGCGATCCATCGCATGCAAATCCGCACTCTTTTATTCCTCTGTAAATAAAAGCCTCCGGTGTGTATCGCGTAAACCAATTTTCCTCGTTGTCTCAAATGCGGGGTGTTTTTGCGCCTCGTCAACTGCTGATGAAAGGCTCGTGTCCGGCAAACCCGATCTGCCAAAGTACATCAAATACTTGAGCGGGAAAAAGGAAAGAAAAAAAAACAGGAGAGATCGCGAAAAAATGTGACGCATCACCGCTAATCATGGCACTAATGGAGGGAAAATTGAAAGATGTAAAGAGATAGGGATGAAGAAAAGAGAGAGCGAAAGAAAGAGAGAGAAAATGTGTGAAAAAGAGTTTGATCAAAATGCCATGTTGAGAGACCGAACCAGTTACTGAAAAGACAAGAACTGAAATAAATATATCAATAAATAAAAAGCTGCCTGTCCTGCTTCCTGCGTCTGACGAGATATTTATTCCCACTTTTACATGTTGGGATTGAGTGCCATTATGTGGCCCTTATAACCTGAAATGGGTCACTGGGATCATTTTACCAGCCAAATTCTTATTTCTCATGATTTCCGTTCAGTTGCCAAGGCAATGAGCACTCGTGTGTCCAAACCAATAAGAAAAACCCAAATTGATGTCCTCATGAGCGTGCTCTTCGGAGAACGATGAAATCTGTAATTTCCTGTAACCATTGATTTGCCCCAAAAGAAAATCGGAAAATCTGTAAGAAAGAAAGATTGTAAGAAAGCTTGTTGATCTCCAGGACGTTGAAAACGCGACCACGTGTGCACGTTTTTGAGTTTTGACTGACCTGATAGAACAAAATATTGATCATGTCTCCAAATAGATTCAAACTAAAGTCTGGTTTAAAAAGGTAAGAATAGAAACTAGAGATATTTGTGTAAAAAAATAAACAATGGAGAAAAAAATACTGATAACACGGTAGAAACATCTACTTAAGTACAGTAAAGCAGTAATTGGATCCCACTTCATGTGGAGTTTGGACACTGGACCTCCTGGAGTGTTTAAAGGCTCTGGCATGGAGAAGCTGGTGTTGGATCTGTGATGATCTCAGATGTTGCTCAGGAGCTCCTAGTTTTATAACCATAATGACTGTATAAGACTGTAGAAAGATCATTACTCATAATCCCACACTCCAGTGCTCATGTTAGTTCTCACTCTCCAGTGTTCTGTATTGTTTAAAGACTATAATCACACTCTTGATGTCACCCAAATGAGGATCGGTTCCCCTTTTGAGTCTGGTTCCTCTCAAGGTTTCTTCCTCATAACATCTAAGGGAGTTTTTCCTTGCCCCAGTCTCCATGGCTGCTCATCAGGGATAAATGTACACCATTCACCTTAACTGTTAAATTCTGTAAAGCTGCTTTAAAACAATGTCTGTTGTGAAAAGCGCAATAGAAATAAACTTGACTTGACTTGATTGTACTTCATTACTCTGATATATGAAGGACAGCAGCAGTTTGGTAAAATTCAGATTTAACCAATTGCTTCATTATGGGTGAGGAGTTTGAACCCACCGTGAATGAGTCTGTCAGTCCAATCCACCCTAGCGACCCCTTATATCGACTTCTTTGTTCCTTTGAGAAGGAACCGGCGCCGCTTCTCGTTTCTTTGAAAAGCGACTTCTTTGGATCTGTGATTGATTCAGTCTGTTTTTGTTTTGGGTAAAAATTCCAGGAAAACAAGTCATATCAGAAAATGTCAGGCTGACCCCGCAAGCGGACGTCACGGCCCATCGAATGTCAGCACGTTGCCGTTCCGGACACGTTTAAATGCGAGGAGACGGTCGAGTATCCCCAACAGACAAAGTCAATAACTCGACGTAAAACCCCATTGAGCTACGTTTCGTTTATTGAAACAGGACCGAAAGCGAAAAAAGCGAGGAAACAAGCAGGTAGTGAAAGAAGCGGAGTGTATCGACAGAGCGCCACAGGCTAGTGATCGATTTTAAAGAACACAGAATGAAGGATTTTTACTGAACATTTGGATGGAGATTGAGGTGCTCTATTCGAGGTGGACTTTGAGACTCAAAAATGGCCTGGACTGAAGGCTTCGTAAAAAAAAAGGTTTGAAAGGAAAACACAAGGAAAAAGTTTGTGAAAAATCTAATGTACAAATAAACGAATTACGGCCAAATTGTTACATGAAAAAACGAAGAAAAAGTGAAAAATTAACTGTTTTAATGTCTGAAAATTTAGTATCAAATTGAAGATTTTCCATTTTACTGTCTACGTTGTTACACATTCAAGTCTGTTTGGAGTCAAAGCTTTGAATCTAAGAGTCACATTGTTTTACAGATGCAAATATGTAAAAAACAAATCACGTTACAAATGCAAACTTGAATCGGATGCACGTTTTTTTCATTTGAAGCATCACATCGTTCACTTCACGGTGAATCTCACAATCACTAGCAGCTACCAAATCGACACACACATCAGCTTTTCCTTTTCTCCTGTAGGATTTTTACTGTGCGGGTTTATTTCCACTTTCTGTACTGTATTTTTTTTGTTTTCCAGAACCAGGCGGTGGTGACTTTTTTTTCCCTTTCAGAAGATAATGCCACTTAATTCATCGTCTCAGAGCTCTATTCCTGGTGATTTAAGTGAAGGAGGAAGAAAAGAGCTACTGAGAGCACAGAAAGGAGAAATAATGATAGCAGAGAGCCTGGGATGACAAACACGTCACGTAGCTTCTACAGAAAAAAATCCCCAGCTCAGAAGATGAGACCTGCACGGAATCAGGTATTAAAGAGTATTTATATGATATACAGGAAGAGGGACTGAACTGATAACAGGAAATAACCACCTCGCTGACATTCCACAAATTTAAAATGTAACTAGAAATGGATTAAGAATGACATGTGGTTCTTCCCCAAACGTTATCATGAGGTTGGAACTGTACGTCTTTAGATGTGGGAGGATGAAATTTTCTAAGAGACACAAATCCTGGTCCAGCATGAAAATTCCACTGTGCACAAAGCAAACTCCATGAAGATCTGCTTTATGTGGGTTGGATTGGAAGCTCTCCTGCTTTTAGAGCTCTGACCTTCACCTCTATGGGTGAATTGGCCTTGTCACCTCACCTACATCAGTACCTGACTTTACTAACAACCTTGTAGCTGAAGGAGCACAAATCTCCACAAGCAAACTCTACAATCTGGTGGAACATCTTACCAGATCTTAACAGAAAATGGGGACTAGATGTGGAATGAGATCTTCAAGCAAGCAAGGAAGGAAGGAAGGAAGGAAGGTAGGAAGAAAGGAAGGAAGGAAGGATGGATGGATGGATGGATGGATTGATGGAAGGAAGGATGGATGGATGGATAGATGGATGGATAGAAGGAAGGAAGGATGGATGGAAGTAAGGAAGGAAGGAAGGATGGATGGATGGATGGATGGAAGGAAGGAAGGATGGATGGATGGATGGATGGATGGATGGATGGATGGAAGGAAGGAAGGAAGGGTGGATGGATGGATGGATGGATGGATGGATAGATCTTGTATAGGCTGAGGATTATGGGTGTAGCGCAATGCCAAGTATCAGTATCTGTGTTTGGATGATGTGGGCGTGGCCTATTTTGTCAAATAAGCCGTCAACATGCATCCCATAACAGAATCCACACACTCGAGGGCTTCACGCGGTTCCTTGACAATCTAAAATGTAATACGTTAAACTGTGAATAATAGATTGTATCTGTGCAACATTCAGTGTCTGATGCATCTGCATGTTGACGGCCCCCTCGAGGGTCAGACGTCTTCCTTTCTTAAACAGGAAGGAGATCTTTCAAGCATGCACCAGTGAGAAGGGGAATAAAATATGCCAGTTTAATTGTTTTAATTCAGGCATGGGCATGTCAGCGCTGCCCAATTCAGCTGCCACATGAGGACCATCTTCTCTGCATTGTCATAAAGCCGTCTGCATGACATTAAAGCGGCGCTAAGGGACTTTTTCAATAGAGCAAATTAATATAGGAGGCATGTCTTTAAGCTCTGATAGAGAAAATTAAATACAGAACATGCGTTTTTTGTGAGGAAAAACATCTCAGCAGTCCACCAATCTGCCTCAAAGTCCACCACTCGTGCAAATGAAGCTCATATAAGGTACAAAGGTAATGGGACACTTGGCTTTTCCATCCATGTGTGGTTCTTCTCCAACTAAAGCTGGAGGCACACAATTTTATATAACACCAATCCTTAAACGTAAATTCCACATACATTTTTATATGTTTCTGTCAAAATAGATCAACCTCTACAATCAGATCTTCACTGAAGCTTCAATTAATATACCTGAAATAAGGTTTGTGGACACCTGACCATAATATTGGTTTGTGCTTCCTCAGCCACCAAATTGTAGGTGATGTGAGGAGGCCTGGGGTGCAGTTCAACCACATTCTTATGTGCACACTTTAACAGAAGATCCGAATTTCCATCAGTGCTTGGATATTTCCAGCTCACCTCTGAACAAGTCCAAACTTAACTCGAATGGACTAAGTATCGCATCAAGGCGTGGTGAGTTCATCATTTCCATGCACTGATATCTAACAATGATGTGTGTGTGTGATGGAGTTAAGAGCAGAAGTCAGTACTCACGACTGTAAAAGATGTGAGCCACAGGGTCCCGGTGCACAACAGCATATCGGTTCCTCTCCCAGCAAAGTCCGGAGCGCGCGACGCGGCTCGCGCGGTTCTCCTTTATAGGCACCGGGGGCGCGCGTGCGTGCGCGCGAACGCGTCTTCTTCCCGTTTTCTTTCTTTTTCTTTCTTTCTTTTTTTAAACTGATTTACTTGTTCATTCCTCTAATAGAGACGTCATGTGACCTCTTGTTTTGTTTTTTACTAATAAAAATTGCAATTTTTACATTAGGCAAATAATGATTCTGATTGATTATATTATTAATTATTATTAATGACGTCACAACACCGATTTACAGGTCGCTGAGCACATTTCATTTTAGCTTGTTTGTTTGTTTCCTGATTAATTTCGATTGTTTGCCTCCTTTCTTACTCCCATACCATAATCTTTGACCATTCATTCACTTCCTGCCTTTCTTTCTTCTTTCCCCCCTTTATTCTATGCTTCTTTACCTTTTCTCCCTTTCATTTCTTCCTTTCTATATGTTGTTCCTTCCATACTTTGTATCATACTTTCTTTTTCATAGTCCCTATTACTATCTCCTTCATTTCTTCTTTACTTTAATTCTTGATTCCCTCCATCCACATTTTTTGGATTCATTAGATCTTCCCTTCTTTTCTTTTCCCCACTTTTGCTTTACATCCACATCCTTCCTACCATGCTCCCTTTCTTACTTCAGTTTCTTCCTTTTCTTACATTGTTGCCCTTTTTTATTTTTTACTTATATCTATCCTTTTTTTTTATCTTTCTATACAGTATCTCACAAAAGTAAGTGCACCCCTCACATTTCAGGAACCATTTTTTTGTATCTTCTCAAGGTTCAATCCTATAGAAATGAAAGTTGGATAGATTTTAGAGAAGTCCGTATGAGAGAATTGAACTCAAAGCACCAAATTGTACTCTGATACAACATACACACATTTGTATGTGAAGCAGACACAAACATGAACATGATGAAAAGGACAATAGGACATGAATAGGACATGCCTCCTTTAGGGAATTAAAGGAGACAATTTCCAAATGTATATACTTCCCTACTTTTCTTCCTTTTGAATTTAATTCTTTCTTTCAATATTTCATTTCATACCTTCTTTTCTTCCTTCTATACACCTTCCTTTCATTTTTATCTTCCTCATGTATATATTGAAAATATTGAGGTTGTTATATGTGGGGTGGCAATAAAAAGGGGGCAAAAACACACTAAAAGTACGGCATAAAACGTTCAGAGCGGAATGAATAAAAAAGCATTCAGTAAATTATACAATTAAACCGACGTTTAAACCGAAATTGTAAAACTTGTTAGGATCATGAATATTTATGGCAACTTGATTTCATTTAAAATGATTGTATTTCAATAGTTAAATGATTCTCCCCCTAATGAATTTCCTGTCTACCTATTCAGATTAGAAGTATCAGGGAGCTGAATGTGGTGGGATATTGGTATTAATCCGATCACCCCCTCAAACGCACCATGTGACCATTGACTCAAAGTTCCACAGTCAAGTCTCGTGTGCGTTCGTGTTGTGAGACCGAGACGGAAACACGGTGCTGGAAGAACTGCTCGGAAATCAGTGCAATCAGCAATCAGCAGCGAGCGAAAGGAAGCCGAGGCAAATGTAGGATGACGCAGGAATGAATTGCGAGACACGTCCTCTTTTGGCATGCGCCGATTCTCGAATAGCTCTGTTTAAAATAGTTTTCGGCCCCTGTAAGAAAATCCCACTTCAGATGGATTTTTGTTTTTGGTGGCAACGAAAAAATGGTTAAGGTTACTAGAAGTAGGGTGTAAATCAGTAGAAGAAAAAAAAAAAAACACTTGCTGGTGTGCAGTTGCAGAAAAATAATACAAAAATGCACCACCAATTATAGGTACCAAATAACGACCTGCCCCTGATTCTATTTAGCAGTTTATATTCAAGTGGAATGTCAGACGCTCTTTTACTCAGTTCTCACATACATTATAACAGCAATAAGACCATTTTCGTAAAAGTAAAAAAAAACACTGATTATATGACCAAGAAACAGCAGCAAGCATAGACTTTATTACATCATGTGTAATGTACATCGTAACAGTGACTTGTAAAGGCTCCATAGTGTTTCATACAACCCAACCAAGTAAAACAATCACTTGTAGAACATCTATTTCGATTCTATATCATAAAAAAACTTTCGTTTTATAAAAATGTAACGTTCGAGCAAAAACAGAACGTTTCAATGAACGTATGTAGCTGAAAGTAGCTACGGTCGGTTTCGTCTTTATGGCTGCGTAGAAAACGAGTCTGAGAAAAATGGCAACTTGTAATACGTACACAGAGAGTAGAGAAGAACCTGACGCATTGCAAAGAACACATACGATCAAAAGAAGTGCGACACGCCGTTACAGCGACACGCCGTTACAGCGACACGCCGTTACAGCGAAACCCGACTTCCTCACCCGAGAAAAGGACGACTGGAATTCAGGAAACCATTCGGTCGATGCTTTGTGCTCGTTTTTTTTTTTTAAAATGTAAATGACGGTATTGGCGGACGCGTGTTCTTGTGTTTAACCACAATCAATAAAATCCCAGAGGTCAAACAGAAGAAGATTGGTTTCTACACACCTGGACCTAAATTTATAAAATCAATAGTTTATAAATAATTTATAAGTCGCAGTTAAACTGATCGAAATGACTTGCTGTGGAAGAGTCTCGTATGGAAAACTTTGACCCACAAATTTGCTCTCTTTCTTTATCTCCTTCTTTATATCTACTTCCATCATCTCTGTTTTTCATCTTCCCTCCCTCCTTCATTATCCAATTCCTTCCTTATTCATCCCCTTCCTCCTCTCCTTTCTTCCTTGCTTCCCTATCCCCCTCCTTCCAAATGTCCTTTTTCCTCCTTTATCCCTTCTTCATCCCCTTCCTTGCCTCCCTATTCCTTCCTTCTCTCCTTTCTTCCTTGCCTCCCTATTCCTTCCTTCCTTGCCTCCCTATTCCTTCCTTGCTTCCCTATCCCCCTCCTTCCAAATGTCCTTCCTTCCTCCTTTATCCCTTCTTCATCCCCTTTCTTCCTTCTCTCCTTACTTCATTGCCTCCCTATTCCTTCCTTCTCTCCTTCCTTCCTTGCTTCCCTATCCCCCTCCTTCCAAATGTCCTTTTTTCCTCCTTTATCCCTTCTTCATCCCCTTCCTTCCTTCTCTCCGTTCTTTCTTGCCTCCCTATTCCCTCCCTCCCTCCCTCCCTCCCTCCCTTCCTTCCGTTAAATTTGACCTCAAACATTTAAATCTTTATCCTGATTTCACTTCTGCCCACAAGAAGGAAAGAGAAGTAAATGTCCATGTGTTTAGTTTTTCCTCCTCAAACACTTCATGACAGAAAACAGAGTGAACGGTGTCTCAGGAAAGTCTCAGGAGTGCATCAGTTTCATTCGTGCTCATTTCTGGTCGATGTTAGGAGCTTCAATATATAAATACATATATATATTTTTTCATTTACAGCTTTTTTGGCTCAGGATTGTTCATTCAAGGACCCTTAAGGTTTCTTCAGATGGTGATCGATTTGAGCTAAAAAAAAAACACTTGTTCAGGAAATAAAGACAATCCAAAAAAAAAAAAAAAAAGAAAATCATTTTAAATATCGATCAGGTTTTAAGGTGTTTTTTTCACTTGTGCTAAACAATAAATATATTTTTTACATTTGATTCTGCAAAGATTATCTTCAATTTGACATCAGATTATTAAAAACAGACTGAAAAAAGACTTTATTCTACTTAAAAACTAAAATTCGGAGTGTTTTTTTTTCCCCGAATCATAGTGTAAAGGCACTTTGGCAGATTTTGGTATTTGAACTTGCATCGTTTCATTTCGACCTACTTCGTACTCTAATGTGTGTGTTTCTTTACCATGTTCCACATTATATCTCTATTTCTACATGTGAACGGTTTTTCCAGGCTTCCACAAACTTTGTGTCCACAACCTCTAGTGTGCTGGATTTTTCGAAATAATCCTGATTTGTTTTTGGTTGTCAAGACAACAGCAACCTCATAACACCCAGAATGTGTAATTTGTTTTATAAATGAACATGATTAGCACCTGTAGTGTCAAACTTCGCTATTTATCCTGGAAAAAAAGTCTCCCTGACTGAGTGAGTGTTCTTGCTTTGGTAAAGTGCACAGTCTCCGTGTGACTCCTCCTGCGAAAGGAAAGCTTCCTCGTTTTGCTTTTAGAGCCGGAGTATAAAAGGACACTTCAGCGATAAAATCTAGCGTATGATTCCGTTTTTTTTCAAACATATACGAACGTACATTAAAAAATATCTGGAGGGAAAAAAAAAATATATATATATACTGTATATTCCTGATCCCTGAGTTATGATGGTTCGACTTTTTTAAATAAATATAAAAATTTACACACGCCATTTTAATGAGTCACGTGTCGCTAGCGGTCGACAGAGTTAAATGATCTGTGTTTGAGTGCGTATTTATTCGTGTGTTTTTTGGTGTTTTAAAACCCAATTTTAGCTCTCTCCAACTTACTTTGCAGGACGCTGAAACAGAGCGTCCAGCTGCGCCCTCTGCTATTATATATATACACATACATACATGTACGCCTCATACACATATATATACTGTAAAGTTTATACATCACGGTAGTGTACTGTAATTTGTTACATTATACTAGCTTAATTTTTTGCTTGTCTCTCTCCATTTTGTCGGCATCGCAGGACACTGAAACAGTCTGGCTCCGCCCTCCGCTATTTTATATATATATTATACATTACGGTAGTGTACTGTAATTTGTTAAACTATTACTTGCCCATACTGATCATGTTTTAGACTCCTGGGTAGACTAGGCAATGTCTTCACTTACAACATTTTCAGGTTACAATGGGGTCATAGCAATGCATTGCGATTGTAAATTGGAGAATACCCACGTGTGTGTGTGTGTGTGTGTGTGTGTGTGTGTGTGTGTGTATATATATATATATATATATATATATATATATATATATATATATATATATATATATAACGTATATGT